>NC_056745.1:110738762-110898762 GCF_019279795.1 Protopterus annectens
CTGTCCAGCAGGGACATGGGTGGAATCCCAGGGGTATATTTTCTGTTTCCCATCCAGTTATCCAGGTTATGCTTAAAATGGGGTAACGAGGTACTCTGCTTGATGTGGAGAGGGAGTCTATTCCATAGATCGGGGAATATCTGGGAGACAAAATCTGTCCCGCCAACAAGTCTTGTTGATGACACAGACCAGGTTGAGGCCATGCATGCGGGTTACTTGAGTGGAGCTTGACTTGCTCTTATGCAGCAGTCCCATCAAGGTGGGGTTCATGATCGCCTTGCATGCCAGACAGGTCACCTCTGAGGAGTCTGTATGAAACTGAGTAAAGGGATAGGGCTTTTAGCCTATCTGTGTATGGTAGATGTTTGAGGCCCTGGATTCTCCTGGTGAGGAACCTCTGTGATCTCTCCAGCTGCTGCATGTGCTTTGCAAACTGCATGCCAAAAGGGACATTGTACTCAGTAATGGGCCTTATAAGAGAAGAATACAGGGATGTTATGACCTCCTTGTCCTTGGATGAGATACCCTTACTTATGAGGTGAGCCATGTAGAAGGCTTTCCGTACAATGGAAGCAACATGGTAGTCAAAAGTCAGGTTGCTATCAACCTGGGTGACCAAATCCCTCACGACTGATAGCATGCTTAGGGCATTGTTATTAATGTGATCATTTGTGGGGACGTCACTCCCCCCAAAGGGGATGATGATGATGCATTTTTTGGTATTCAGCTTGAGACCATTATTTCTGGCACCAGTCATTTGTTGGAGTGAGTCCCTCTTGGAGGATGTCCACATCACTAGGGGAATTGATGACAGCATCCAGCTTGCAGTCACCTGCAAATATGATCAACCATAGCCCACTGGTTTTGGCCCACACCTCAAAAAAGAATATCCCAAATAACAGAGGCCCCAAGACCAAACCCTGGGGTATGCCACTTGTTACGGGTCTACTGCTTGAGGTGGCTTCCCCTATTTTGACTACGTGGGTTCTATCATTGAGCCAGTTTGCTACCCATCTGGTAACATATGAATCAATGCTTATTTGCTATTATGCCCAATTGGGGAATAGTGTTAAAGGTTTTGGTCAAGTTAATGTAAGCCGTATGCACCATCTTCCCCTCGTCCATGACTTTGGTGACTGTCTCAAAGAAGTCGACCAAATTTAGCAGACATGACCTCCCCTTGATGAGGTCAAACTGTGTGGGATCAAGAGTTTGGAGGTTGCCAATGTCCTTGGTAATGAGGTCCATGATATTCTGTTCCATGGCCTTGCAGATCAGGCTAGTTAGACTGATGGATCTATAATTTCCAGATCGGTGGATGCTCCACCTTTGTGTAAAGGGATGACAGTGGCTGTCTTCCACTTAGATGGGATGAAGCCAGCACTTAGGCTTTGTTTTTTAGCACTTTTAGTTGCTGTCAGTTCACCTCTTCTTAACAATTTCTATATCAAATCTTCGCCAACATGAAGTTATTCTAGAAGTTTTCTATACTTGCCATTGCATTTGTGTGCTTTCTGATTGTCTCCCCTTTTCTTATGGTCCTTTTCTTTATTTTGTTTTGTTTTTTGGCACTTTCAGTTGGTGTCTGATTCCCTTCTCCTTTTGGTTTGATTTCCAGTCCTACTCTGGTCTGAAATGCTCCTGTAAACTGACCAACAATGGAATTTTATACTTCTTCCCTTCATGCTTCAGAACTTTCACAATGTTTGGAACTGACAGGTCAGAAAACATGTATGTAGTTCCACAACTGTGCACGTGTACATGTAGTCAGTGTTAAGGAGGCCCATACTAACGTCTAATCTCAGTATTCATAGGTTTATATATATATATATATATATATATATATATATATATATATATATATATATATATATATATATATATATTATATCATTTTATTAGCATGAAGCATTTATTTTGTTTTCTTGTACACCTGATTCAATGCTGTTTGGGGCCAATCAGTCATGCTAAAGCTGTAAGTTAGAACAGAAATAGAAAATTGGTTAATGGCTTGGACTTTACCCTTGGATGTCAGGGCACTTTTTAATATTAGCATTAGTCTTCTGAAGTATTCCTTACTGACCTTTGTTCTCATTTGTTCATTTTTTTATTACTGACTCTTCATCTCTTCCAAAATATTTATATACTCCCTCCTGCTAAAGTTCCTTTAAATCATTATCCTGTCCCGGATTAATATTTTCTCGGTGCTGCAGCTTTGTGAAGATCGAATGCTGCTCAGTGCTAGATTCATACCAGTGTGGGACACACAGTCTGAGAGCTCTATGATGTCCCTCTTCATTTAGTCAAAGGAGGTACATCTCAGGTCATTTACATCCGCATGGATTATGACTGAGTCATACTGGTGCTTGTGTTTTAATGACCGGAGTGTGCGAGTGATTTGCTGGATCTTAGTCCCTGATAGACAATTGACCATAATTTTCTCCTTGTTCAGCCTTGTGAGCGGGACATTGATATGTCTGACAGTGGAGTCTCCTACATCTAGAGTATTGGGTGCTGTGTTGGCTCGCTTTAAGGGTTTTGTTGTTAAGGCACCATGGGTACAGTTATATGTGTGGTGTTGGGTGTTGTTTCAATACCGTGCTTTTGGGTTTGCTGAGGACAGTTTATGAAAGCCAAGTGTTTGGGAGGTCTTTGGGGTTTTTAGTACCTCAGCATATGTTAGTCTATGTGTCAGATGCATACTATGTTTGGTGTGTGTGTGTATTGTGTGTGCGTTACTAACAATCTCATTGTTATTTCAAGTGCTTGTATGCGAGAGTCTTGCCTTCAGTGACATTGTGTAATTACATCTCTTGAATACCGTAGAATTTTCTGTAAGGATTAGTTGGTTGTCAGTGAACATGAGACACTTGCTGCATTGTCTCTGGATAACTATGTCTGCCAGACTAGTGACAGAGAAATTGAGAAAGTGCATATCTGATGTGAGGTTCTGCAAGGTGAAATACAATGGTGTGGTACAAGAGAGATTAATAACAGCTAGTCTGGATGTTTTTGAGGCTAAAAGCAAAAACTAGGCTGTGTATGAGTAGGTTCATAGGGCACTGCTCCTCAGTACATAAACTAATTGCTGTTTGTGTAACTGGGCTACTGGCTACTGTTTTAGAGGTAGAATGTATGGAAATTTTAATTTCTAAGTGCCTGCATCTATACAAGGCCCTGTTGAATGCCAATAGCCCTCTGACCAATAAAACAACCTCACTTTAATCCATTTGTTTGTTTATCAATTCACATAGACCAGGCTACCCCCTAGTGCCACTAGGTGAGTAATCTCAAACCTCCTTAATATGAAAACACACAAAGTTTAGCTAAATGTCAAAAGCTAACAGAAACCAATTCAGTTTTATGGTGATTTTCAACCAATTAATCCAGTAGCAAGGACACTAAAAACATATCTCGTGATTGTCCAGATTTTCACAGAATATCCAGATTTCTCTCTCATATTTTTGGTCTATTCCTCATAAAAAATGTGGTTTGCTGGCAACTCACTGAGGATTGAAGTCACTAGATGCTGACAGATAATTCAGTTTCAGGCTTCATATCCTTCAGAAAAAGCATACTAATTCAAAATTTGTTATTCTATCAGCTGTCTAAGTTTATAAGAGCAATATTTAAAAGCTGCCTCAATTTCTGGTCCTTTGTCCACCCCCATTACCTTTGGCTTTGTTCAGATTTCTTGTGCTTAGAGGTATGACTGGAAAACACATATACTTTATAGTCTTAACATGCAAATAAATGCAATAAATAATTACATAAATCGTTTATCACAGTTGACGTAATGGGTCTATATTATAAGCATGCAAAGACTAAACCGCAAATGCTCACATGAGCGAAAATGCCGGGAATAGAAAGTGTGATTGTGAGGTCGTGTTACAGTGAGGAGTGGGATATTTGCCCTTTCCTCACTGTAGTGAAACCACGGAGTTAGAATATATAGTTAGTGGGGGGGGGGCATAGCCCCCCACAGTAGCAAGTTCTATTCCCGGCATTTTCGCGTTCACAGTTTGGTCTTTTCATGCTTATAATATAGACCCGATGTAATATGAAGGCAATGAATGCACAAACATTTGAGAAGCGCAGCACTGCCATTAGTGAACTAAACCTCAAGACTAAAGGCTCCTAGCCAGTTAGACACTCTTAAAAAGCAAACATTTAACCTAAAAGTCAGTTCAGCACTTTCACTGCTGAAACCCTAGGCACAATACTACAGCACCAGATATGCTAACATTCAAAGAAGCAACTTTTCATGAAAAAGAATAAATGTACAGAATTTGCTATAAGATCAACACATTCACTGCTGAGACTCTAGGCACATGGCAGTAGTGCCAGTTAGGTTAAAGAGCAGAGCAAATAACGTTTTCACAAAAATAGTCAAGAAATCAGTAAAAACGAAAAACCTGTATAAATGTTCAGCTGGCAGCAAGTGCTGTTGAAAATGCAATAAAATGTAAAAATAGTACATGTTTCGTCCCCCCTTTTGTAGAAGGATAACTTGAACTTTAGCAGTCCAAGGTGAAGAACCTTCTAGTCTGATCTACTAGTTCCCAGCAGTCAAACAGATGAAAGGTTGTGAGACTAGGAGGGGATTCTAGAGACGATTTATAGTGAGGGAGATTACTCCAGAGCAACACTGGTCATCTGGGTGGGCACTCAGTATTATGGAAAACAGTGGGAGGGAAGTACTACGCTTATACAGCTGACAAAAATGAAAGAAGAAAGGTAGGGACTTTGGTAGTCTGATTACAATATGGGGAGGAAACAGTGGCAAAGGCTGTTTAAAACCATGACAGTAAAGTAAAGGGAGGATTGGGAAAAACTACAAACTAGGCCCTCAAGCCTTTATAGCAAAAGCCACTTACACACTGAAGGTTTGTCTCTCTTCAGGCCTATTAGCTAGTTTAGCTAAAGAAACACATACTTGCAAAAAGCCAAATAATTTACTTAAAAAACTTTACTTAGAATATGCCTGAGATTAATCACATTTAATACAGTTCTTACTGTTCTGGTGTACAGATATTCAGAAGGTAGATTTCCTTGTTTAAATATGTAAGGGGTCATGTTGCCACTCCTAAGAAGCCTCAACGACCACAATAAATCTCAGGCAGAGTGTTATATAATATTAAGGAAGCATCAGCCATCCAGTCAGTAAGCAGCAGTTCTAAGTAGGTGCACAGGTCAGTAAACATAATACTTTGTTCCATTTCCATCCAGCCATCCATCCTGAACCTTTTTTCACATTTTTACACATGGGGTCGGGAGCAAAGGTTTACATTGCCATTAGTTTTTTCCTCTATTGCCATGCCTTGAATTTTTTTATGCAAGACTTTAAACTTTCCCTGCATCAGTTTTTGTAAACAATTAATATAAACTCAGAAGGCAAGTTATTGGTCTGTAATTCATGGGATGGCTTGTAGGTTCACTCTTAGGGAGGAGTATTGTTCTCCTGTTGTTAACCAAGCTGTTGTCTGTTCAACATGTACATATGAGTAATTTTTACTCAGTGCTAAATACTTGTGTAAATGGAATAATACATTTCGTCAGAAGTTAATTACAGCTTCTAGAGCCAGAATTTTGGATTTTTGGATTTAGTAGTGTAGCACCCGCAGGTGTAGCTGAAGACACGTAGATATGGTTTCCTTCCTACCTAACTCTGGTGACACCCCTATAGCCCCAACACACCAAGATGGCAAGAATGACAGATTTTATTCTAGATGACACATCTAGTTTAAAAGGCAATAACACAACCACAAACAAATTATTTCAACAGTGCACCAGTTAGCAATAAGGCAAGGTGAGATATGCATGCAATGAAAACATACATTCACCCTCTTCCCAGAACTCAACAGAAAAAGGTTTTGACATTCAAACATGCACAGAGAAGGAAATATCAATGAGCAGTAAAGCTTTATAATGCAGCAATACAAATGCGGGAAAAATACAATGTCATTAAGCAATAAGACAGTTATAATACAACAATACAGATATGAGAGAATGCAGTGTCACTCAGCAGCAAAATTCTTGAAGGCAGCAGTCCTAACACCGGCAAAATGAAATGTCATTGAACAACGAAGATTTATAATGTAACAATACAAATATGAGAAAATGCAATGTCATTGAGCAGTACTAACATCCTCAACCCCCTTGATAAATTCTAAACAGACCAACTATGATACATTCTATTATACCTTGTTCACTGGCCAGTGACTACTTACAGTCTTGCTGCCGACATGACGGCTCCCATGTTGGAGCTCATATGGATCCCAGTTATTTGGAATCCACAAAGCATTTGGGGGGGGGGGGTGGAATCCACAATCTTATAAAAATGTAAAATGAAGGCCAGAGCCTCTCACCACTCCATTGAGAATATCCTAGTGACCAGGCACCATGGTTCCTCTGATGAGAAAAGTAGAAAAATCACCTGCCAGAACTCTGGTAATCATCTATGGCTTCTCTGTACTAGGCCCAAAGGAAATCCTCTTCTTGCTGAATCATATGCAGGTGTGGAACTACTGGTTTCAGACTACTCTCCTGATTCCACAAAATACCATCATCCAGGATTTCAGCAAAAGACAGACACAATCTGCTACTTTACTTCCCTGTGCCAAAGCACCAGATCAGAAAATCCAGTCATGCTGCAAGGCCCTTTTTCCCTTCAGCTACCAGTTTCAGTCTTCCCTCCATCAGCCAGTATCTCAGTCTTCTCTTTCACTTTAGAAATTGTCTTTTATATTCCTGAAAAGAGCTCCACCTTGTGGTGTAATGAAAAACTACATCTACAATTAAATACAGTGTGAGCTACACTCCCCCACTTGAAAATCTTGGGTCCCCCCAAGTTAAAGGTAGATTAGCAGCAAAATATTTACACACACTAATGCGCCATCAACTGAATAATATTTTTGAATTCAAAAGGTACATTCCACCAAGGGTAAGCACCCTTATGCGTAACTTGGGAAGGGGTGTCACCACTGCAGTAGGAGGCATAGGGATTATGGGCACAGACTCTCCGATGAGCTGTCATCACAGGTTCCTGTGTACTATGTCCCAAACTGTTATATGTAAGTCTCTGTAAGGACTGACTCAGTCTGCAGTTTTGGTTCAGAAGAGACAGCTAAGGAATTTTGCTCGTAAGGTTTGTCATTCAGTGTCCAGTTCTTCAGTAGGCATATTGTCTACTTCTAAGATCTCCTCTTGTATAACTTCACTTTTGTTTTCCATAATGGTATGACTGTCCTCAGCACTATTTTCTGAAGTTTGTATAGCAAGGCCTCCATCAGTATCAGGTTCTGTAAGAGGCACAGAAACATGACTTAGTTTGTTGTTATGTCTGGACTGCTCAAATTGACAAGGAACACATTCTAGTGCATTTACATTGAGATTACAGCCCACGGGGTCTTGAACATCCTCTTAAAAAAATCCCACTGAAACCCCAGTCATCATCACTGTCCTCCTCTCCTTTAGCAGGAGGAAGCATAGGCTCTTGAACATTGGAGAGGATTTGTTCCTCTCCACCTTAGCCTTCTGGATCGCCTTGAGTTAGGCTTCCACTGAACCATTCTGGGATCTAGATTCATGAGTCTCACTGATTTTGCTAAAGGCATTAAGTTGTTGCGGTGCCTGTCTATAATGGGTCCTTCTTTCTCCTCAGGGCAAACTTGGTAGACAGGGATATTAGGTATTTCAGAACAAATTATGTAAATCTCAGATCCCCAGCAGTCAGCTAGTTTATGCTTTCCTTGTATTCCCAAATTTCTCAAAAGAACTCTGTCCCCTGGCTGCAAATCATGCATCTTTACTTTTTTGTCATAGTGAGTCTTGTTTCACTGATGTCTTTGTCCTGTTGATTTTTCAGCAAGCTCATAAGCCTGTCTGAGGTTCTTCTTGAGTCTCTCCACATAACTGCCATCAGATCACACTGGTGTATCATCAGCTGTGACTCCAAAGGTGACGTCAACAGGAAGATGAGCTTCTCTTCCAAACATTAGGAATTAAGGCAAGAATCCTGTAGCATCATTTTTAGTACTGTTGTAAGCATGCACCATTGTGGCTACATGTCTACTCCATTGACTCTTCTTCTCAGCAGATAGTGTCCCCAACATGTCTAGTAAAGTTCTGTTGAAACACTCAGACTGAGGATCCCCTTGAGGATGATAAGGAGTGGTGTGGCTTTTTTGGGCTCCCAACAGTGTGAGAAGTTTATGGACAAGCTTACTCTCAAAATCATGTCCTTGATCAGAGTGTATCCTTTTTGGCAGGCCATAGTGTACAAAGAACTTCTCAACTAGTAGTTTTGCCACTGTAATAGCTTTCTGATCGCGAGTGGGAAATGCTTGAGATGATCTGGTATAGTGGTCGGTCACCACCAGCACATTACTGATCCCACCTCCATCCAGTTCAATGCACATAAAATCTATACAGACCAGTTCCATGGGTCCACTACTTTCCATTTGACCCAAGGAGGCCGGTCTAGTTGGCAGAGTCTTTCTCTGAATGCAAAGAAGACATGTACGACAACAATCCTCAACATTTTGCTTCATGCATGGCCAGTAGAACCTGTCTCATACCAGACCCATAGTTCTGTCATAACCAAGATGACCATGTCCATCATGCAATGACCAGAGTACTACTTCTCTATACTTCTGAGGAAGCAACAATTGCCATGTTTCACTGCCGAGTGCACTTGGAGATCTCCTGTGCACTAGTCCATTCTGTATATGGAGTCTGTCCCATTCTTTGGCCAAAAGTCTGGCCAGAGGATGTCTATCCATGTGGAGCATATTAACTTGTTTCTTCTCTAAAGCAGCTACCACCAGATGACCTAAGGGGTCTTCTCTTTGATCTCTCTTGAAGTCACTGTTACTCAAAGCTGGTAGCAATGAAGCCTGTAAAGTGACCAGATTACAGTAAACTTGGGGTATGCTTGCTGCAGACAGACCCAACTTCTGGGCCCAACATACAGAGTGTTGATAGCAGGTTGCAATCTGACACATAGCTCTCACCCCTGGTGCTGGAATTTCCACCCATTAATTGCTGGGGTGTAAATTTCCCTGAGGTCTTCTGGACAGACCATCAGCATCTCCATTTTTGTGTGCTGAGTGATATTTCAAACTGAAATTATAGTTACATAGAGCTGCCATGCATCTGTGGCCAGTAGCATCTAGCTGTGCAGTGTTCTGGATGTATGTCTGAGGATTGTTGTCAGTCTGCACTTCAAATTCAGCCCCATAGAGATAGTCATGCAGCTTGTTCACTACCACCCACTTTAAGGCAAGGAATTCCAACTTGTGTGCAGGGTAGTTTCTTTCTGTGGGGAATAAACTCCGACTGATAAAAGCCACAGGTCTCAGCTTCTTGTCATACTCCTGGTAAAGGTCTCCTCCAAAGCCATCCCTGCTAGCATCTACATGTAAAGTGTATGGCTTTGTTGAGTCAGCATATGCCAGTACAGGGGCATGTGTGAGGCAATACTTAAGCTGTTCAAATGACTCTTCACACTCAGGAGCCCAACGACTCTTAATGAGTTCTTTAGAACCTCTGGGTCCCTTAGGTTTTTTCACAAAGATATCTTCATCCGTTTAATCTGCTTCCTCATCATTTCGGAGCAAATGGTTGAGGAATCTTGCTATCTTTGGAAATCCTTCCACAAACCTTCTATAGTAACTGCAGAACCCCAGGAAAGATCGCAGCTCTGTGATAGTTTTGGGTCTGGGCCAAGATGTCACCACTTCAGCTTTGCTGGGATCTGTGGATATTCCATTTGCAGACACTACATGTCCGACATAGGTCACTGAAGGTTGGAAGAACTTGCATTTCTCCAATGACAACTTCAGGCCTTCCTTCTCAATCCTGTCCAATACCTTCATCAGTCTTTCTTCGTGCTCCTCTAGGGTCTTTCCAAAGACAATGCTGTTGTCCAGGTAGACTAAGGCTTCCAGGAGATGCTTGTCTCCAACTGTTCTTTCCATGATTCTCTGGAAAGTTGCCGGTGCATTTGATAAACCTTGAGGTAGGCAATCAAACTCAAAAAATCCCAAAGGGGTGATGAACCCAGTCTTCTCTTTATCTTCTGGGTGCATAGGGATTTGATAGTATCCACTCCTTAAGTCTAACACACTTAACCACTTATTGCCCACCAGGCAATTTAGAGCATCTTCAATCCGGGGAGTTGTGTACTGGTCTGGAATGGTTCGCTGATTCAGCGTACGATGGTCAACACACATGCAAATTGACCCATTCTTTTTCCTGACCACTATATTGGGAGAGGCATATGGATTTCTTGACTCTACAATTATCCCTGCAGCTTTTAGTTCTCCCAAATGTTTTCTTAAGTCCTCCAGGTCTCCTGGAGCTACTCTTCTGGAACATTCCCTGAAAGGCCGGTCCTCTTTTACTCTTATTTGGTGTTCTGTACTCTTTGCACAGCCCACATCTAGTTCACTGGTAGAAAAACAATTTTTTTCTTCATTAGAGTCTCTTTAGCTCTGGTTACCCACTCAGGGGACAAGAGGCCACCTCCTATATCAATATCTTCCAGCTTCAACTCGTTGGCTCTGCTCTCATTCCTTGTCAACACAGAAGCAGGTAAAGGAGCAGCAGCATAAACATCCCAAACGCACTTGTAAATGCAGGACAATGGGAGTGCTTCCTTTATTCTTTAACCCCACAGGCAAAGTGTCATAAGGATGCTTTAACTTGTCCACAGGCCAAACCTCTGGGACTAGTTTCAGCACCAGTGGCAAGTCACTTTCTGGAACCGTTTCCATCATGAGATGAGAGGAAACTGTTTGTCCACACATGCTCACTTTGGCTCTCAAGCAGGTGACCTGACCAGAATGAATTATATGCTCTTTCCCAGACAGGGTCCACACATGACCAATCTCATCTTTCTTACTATCCTTCACCCTATGAAGGGCACAGAAAACTGATCTCAGGAGAGGATGTAGCGTTGGGTGTTCCTGAGTCAACTGAGGCATTAGCATTCTTCTGAGGAGGTCAGTATTTGTACCCACTAAAATAGATGCTGAATCCCTTCCTTTTGGCCTGGGGCACACAACAGCGAGTGTTTCAAAAATTTCCATTGACCAAAAAACTGAAGTGGAAAATTCTAACTTGAGTGAGACATAACCATCATAAGGGAACTTCATGTCACTTAGCCATCCAAATCTACTAACTTTCCAAGTGGCAAATGCTTTAAGTATTTTTGGTGGAAGTCTCTGTATAGAATGGTGATGTGTGCATCAGTATCCAACAGGGCTTTACTATACACTCCTTCTATTTTTACTGACACGACAGGGGACGGTCCCAGTAGGTCATCTGGTAGTTTCTGTTTCCAGTGCTGTTCAGCTGTACGGCAGTCAGCATGTGGTTGAGGTACCACCGGTTGACCTCGCCATTTTACCAGATAAGACTCTTGCTTAATAATGCTTTGCAGTCTCAGCTGGCTCCTTCACTGAGGCCCTCTGAAGTTTCCCTGCACTGCACTAGCCAATAATAGTTCATTCACTTTTTTCAAGTTCTCTGCATTAGGACACTGTCACTTTATATGCCCTGCATCCCCACAGAAAAAACAAAAACCAGTAGGAACTCTGAACACTGGCTGATTTGGTTCTTCCCTGAGTCCTTTCATGGAAGTTCTAGCTGATGTATTCCTCCCTTCAGCTAAAGTTACCACGGCTTTCTGCAATTCTGCAACTGTCTTGGTAACTTGAGCTATGGTGTCAGTTAGGGAAGACACCTGCGTCTGCAACTGTGATACCTCTACATTGCAGACACTCTGGGCCACGACTCCTGCTTGAGTAGTGAGCATGGCTATAGACTCCTGTAGGGGTTCAGTCACTGTTTTAGTTGCTGTTGAACACTGAGATATGGCTTCCAACAGGGCTTCCTCTTCCTTCACCTCTTTAACCAACTGAGAATAAGTTAGAGTCTCTTCCCTATTTCTCATCCTCATTTTCCACACAATGGGGTCCATAGCTTTAGCTCCCTGTAAAATTTGTCCGATCCGTACTTGGTCAGCTACTTTCAGATCCAGACCCACCTTTAGGATGATCTGGTGGAGTATTTCATCTAATCGCTTAATGTAATTAGATAGTTTCTCACCAACTTCCTGGTATGTATGTTCAAACTGATACAGTAGGTCAGCAGCCCTCTTGGTCCTTCCAATCACATCCTGCAGTACTCCTAAAAAGTCCTTGGCCGTGCAATCTTGCTTACCCATCCTTAGGTTGCATATGGTATCCACAGCTAATCCCTTTAGACTTTCAGCTATCCTGTGGGTGCTCTACATTTGGGGGCTGGTCCAGGATTGCCTGTACTTTGGGATATCCCACTCCTCTAGGGCTTTTGAAGCCTGATCCATCCAGGATTCAAAATCTTCCTCTCCCTGAGGTGTGGGTTGTTTGCCATAAAAGAAACACCATTTACAGTAGCCAAACCCGGTGAATGGCTGTGTAGGCTTTAAGCATTTTTCTACAATACTTCCCAAAGCATTCAAAGCTTCAGGTCCTATAGTATTTATGGGCAATGAAGCTGCAGCTTCTGGTGTAAGGTTCTGACATACTTGGATAGCTTCCACAGGTATTTTCTCTGTAAGTGAGGTAGCGCACTTCTCAGGGATTACCACACGGACTGCACTCTCACCTGAAATTTGTACACTCAAAGGTATGTGCTCATACACTAAAGGACTTTTCCATTCTAATAAGGCCAATGTCTCTGCTCGGTAAGATTCATAGTGCTGTCTAATAAAAATCCACGCCCTACAACTGGTAAGGATCCTTGATGTATCTGCATATCAGTCCATGTGACCCCTGGCAACACCAGAACTAAGCAATGCTCTGACTGAGCATTGTGCTGTTTGCTCCACTTAGCGGCTACTTCTGGGTTCATGTTTCTGCTGAATTTGCTTTCTACACATATAGGGGAATAGGGTGGAGTCCAAGGCAGTACAGGCAATCCCGGACCAGCCCCCAAATATAGAGCACCCGCAGGTGTAGCTGAAGTATATATGGATTCTTGCCTACCTGACTCTGGTGACACCCCTATAGGCCCAACACACCAAGGTGGCAAGAATGACAGATTTTATTCTAGGTGGCACATCTAGTTTAAAAGGCAAAAGCACAACCACAAACAAATTATTTCAACAGTGCACCAGTTAGCAATAAGGCAAGGTGAGATATGCATGCAGTGAAAACATACATTCACCCACTTCCCCAGAACTCAACTGAAGAAGGTCTTGGCATTCAGACATGCATAAAGAAGGCAATATATATGAGCACTAAAGCTTTATAATGCAGCAGAACAAACATGGGCAAAATGCAATGTCATTAAGCAATAAGAGAGTTATAATACAACAATACAGATATGAGAGAATGTAATGTCATTGAGCATCAAAATTCTTGAAGGCAGCAGTCCTAACATGGGCAAAATGCAGTGTCATTGAACAATGAAGATTTATAATGCAACAGTACAAATATGAGAAAATGCAATGTCATTGAGCAGTACTAACACCCTCAACCCCCTTGATAAATTCTAAACAGACCAACTATGAAGCACTCTATTATACCCCGTTCACTGGCCAGTGACTACTTACAGTCTTGCTGCCGGCATGATGGGGCCCAAGTTGGAGCTCATATGAATCCCAGTTATTTGAAATCTACAAAGCATTTGGGGGGGAATCCACAATCTTATAAAAATGTAAAATGATGGCCCGAGCCTCTCACCACTCCATTGAGAATATCTTAGTGACAAAAAACCATGGTTCCTCTGATGAGAAAAGTAAAAAAATCACCTGCCAGAACTCTGGTAATCATCTATGGCTTCTCTGTACTAGGCCTAAAGGAACTCCTTTTTTTGCTGAATCATATGCAGGCGTGGAACTACTGGTTTCAGACTTCTCTCCTGATTCCACAAAATACCATCATCCAAGATTTCAGCAAAAGACAGACACAAACTGCTACTTCACTTCCCTGTCCCAAAACACCAGAACAAAAAATCCAGTCATGCTGCAAGGCCCTTTTTTCCTTCAGCTGCTGGTTTTAGTCTTCCCTCCTTCAGTTAGTATCTCAGTCTCCTCTTTCACTTTCAAAATTGTCTTTTGTATTAATGAAAAGAGCTCCACCTTGTGGTGTAATGAAAAACTACAGTCTATTACAGCTACAATGAAATACAGTGTGAGCTACAGTAGATTTTCTTAATTTTGTCTCAATTTCTCTTTATTTCATCATCACATTTCACATCATCTATATTAGAGCTACCTTCTGTCTCTTTTCATTCTTCTGTGCATCCAGTATATTTGTTATATTCAACAGCATCTTCATAAACGCCTCTCTAAAATGTAACTATCTCTTCTTCTTTTGGGGCTGTTTCTAATCATTTTACTTTGATTCCCAATTCTCTATAAAACCATTTTGGGTCATCAATGAATTGCAATTTTTTTCATAGGCTCACAGGTTAGTACTAGGCTAGCTGCCCTTATGGGTAAATTTAAGCCTAGCCAGTTTTCCTTTTTGTGCTCACTATAACCTATCACATTTGGTTATAGACTGGCCTTAATCCATTGTTGATAATTATATGTACATATATATATATATATATATATATATTATATACATATATATATATATATATATATATATATATATACACACACACACACACACACACACACACATATATATATATATATATATATATACACATATATATATATATATATATATATATATATATATATATATATATATATATATATATATATATATATATATATATACATGGATTCACTTCATAACACAGAAAACTCAAAACACTGAAAATGAGAAAACTTCATAATATAGAAGACCAAAACACTGAAACTTCAAAACACTGAAAACACATTTCATACATATACTGAGTTTAAACAGCATAAATCATAGCACTTTCCACCAAGTGTAAGCAGGGGTGCAAGACCCCCTGCATCCCCCATGTGGGGGGCTGCGCCCCCCACACCCCCTGCTAATTAAATATATCAACTCCAAGATTGCACTACATTAGTGTAGTGAAGTGCAATCTTGGAGTTGATATATATATATATATATATATAAAGTAGCAGGGGGTGTGGGGGTGCAGCCCTCCACATGGGGGCTTTAGAGGGGCTTGCCCCCCTGCTTACACACTTGGGGGAAAGTGCTATGATTTATGTTTAAACTCAGTATAGGTATATGTGTTTTCAGTGTTCTGAGTTTTAGTGTTTTGAGCTTTCAGTGTTATGAAGTGAATATATATATATATATATATATATATATATATATATATATACACACACACACACACACACACATATATATATATATATATATATATATATATATATATATATATATATATATATATATAAAACTCCTAATGAGAATAACTGGGATCATACCATAGATAGTTTGAGGGAACCTGTGCATGTGATAAAGCATTTCAGATCTGCATCTGTCCATTAGTAGTACAGTAGCCAGTCCTGGGGTAAATTATCTGTTCCCCACCCATAGATCTAAGTTGCACTTGAAAATGAACAGGGATGAGCTTTTTTACATGATAGTGAAGTCTGTTCCATGGAGGTGATAAACCCTGCAAAATATACCTTTCTCTCCAAACCATTGTATTGATTTTACAGAAGAGGTTTCTATCACTAAACCAAGTATTTCTAATGCCATTTGACTTGCTGATGTGCAGTAAATCCATCAGTAATGGGTCAGAGGATGCCTTGTATCCCAAACACAGGCCACCTCTTAACAGTTGTAGGATACTGAGTATAGTGACAGGGCTTTGAGTTGCTCTATGTAAGATATGTTGCTTAAGCCTTGTATCCTTTTAATATGGTATCTCTAGGGGTGCTCCAGCTGATGCATGTGTTTCAACAGATACATGCCAAAAGACACATTATATACAATGATTGGCCTAATGAGGGCTGAGTAAAGTGGGGCAATGACATTCTCAGATCTAGACGCAACCCCTTTTATTTAAAAGCTGTACAATATAAAAGGGCTTTCATACAACAGACACATTTTGGACAAAAGTTAGGTCACTGGCCACATAAGTTCTCAATTCCTGAACAACTTGGTCAACTCCCAGGGGCTATTGTCAATTTTGTAGTTCTTGTACATTTCCTTTAAATTTATCTGCTTAGCCTGTTAAGTTTCTTTACTTGTGCTGATATTTTTATTTAATTATTGGAAATTGTGTATGCCAAATCCTGATCTGATTTAATGCTCTGCGTTATTTTTGCCACATCTAGCTTTCTAAGAATTTTGATGACCTGCTCCCTTTTCTATATTTCTCAAAAAGTGATATTTCTTAATTGCTTTACAGTTTTCTCTGTTTGATGCTTCCATGGTGGAATGCTACTTGTTCTCTTCCTTTCCTTTTGTTACTTTTCAGTCCTGTTGTAGCACTTTATCCATTATATGTTTTATTGCACAGTGGTATGTCCTATTTATTTCTGTTATATCTCATGATTATCAATGAAGTGAGTCTTATAGTCCTTAAAATACTATTTATTAGATAGGAAGTTCAACCTGGTAACTGGTCATGCCCCATTATAATGCCTAAACAAGCAACTTCTTCTTCATCTTTTCCTGGTTAGGGGTCACCACAGTGGATCACTTGTCCGCTCATGATTGGCAGTGGAGTTTACAGTGTCAAGTTGCCAACCCAGCACCCAACCTTCCACAGAAGGCACACACACATACTCACACCTAGGGCCAATTTAGAGTGTCCAATTCACTTGCAGCATGTCTTTGGGATGTAGGAGGAAACTGGAGCACCCAGAGGAACCCAAGCATCCACAGGAAGGACATGCAGACTCCGCACAGAAGGTACCCCAGCTGAGGATTGAACCAGAGAACCTCTTGCTGTGAGGTGACAATGCTAACTACTGCACCATGGCCGCCCAATGCCTAAACAAGCAACAAAACTACAAAATTGTGTTACTAAGTACTATCCCTCCAACTATTTCACTACACAGTATCACACAGGCCTGCTTTTGGCTAACAAAAGTTCTGATGGATTATCAAGGATACATGATCTATGGCTATAATTAGAAAATTGTTCGTATTAAGCAGAGAAGGAGGTGGTTGTGGCATCTTGTGTGTTGTGAGTGTGTAGTTTGCCTTTAACCAGTGGGAACGTAGATTAAAGCTCACACAGCTCTTCAGTAAATATTATAGTCCATGAAGATCTTATTCTGAGCATGGCTGAAGACCAACTCAACAAAGTTTTTTATTTTATTTTATTTATGTATTTATTTGGTTGCTGAAGGGAAGGCTTGACAGTGCCTACAGCTGTGACTACAATATTTATTTCCATTTTCTTTTTTGAGAAATAAACCCATGCTTTTAATGATCTTATGCCTCATAAGACTTGTTTTGCAGCATGGAATATAATGGAATAAAAAATGTCATGGGTTACTGTAAAACTTTGCTTTCCTTACTGCATCTAAGACCCAAACTTTGCATCTGCAATTCGTGTAGCACTTAACACCTCTAAAAAAATCCTGTAAGACCATATACGTAAACAATAATTTCACTTCCCTAAAAGTTCTTTATTGCTTATGTGTTCATTGTAAGGAAAGAAAGATAAGGACACCATGATGCCAAAAGCTTCTACCCCCCTTTTTGCACTTTGTGTTAATGTAAAGATTAATATTTATTCAAGTGTTGACTATGCAGTCTGAGTCTCATCACCAAGCTTTGAACACAGACATTAATTCACACAATGTAGCATTAACTGTTCTTCTGAAATTATTCGCCAGTATTGACAGAAAGATATCTTTATTATGCTGTTGTAACACTGTCATGATGATAGCTTCTTTCCATGTGAGTGCCACAGCACCCTACCTAAATATTCATGATTTATCTTTACAGTTACCCTTACACGGCACATCCTATACCTCACACAACATGCTGATGTGTGTGTGTTTATGTGCATGCGATCTTGTACATGTGCGCGCGCGCGCGCGCGTGTGTGTGTGTGTGTGTGTGTGTGTGTGTGTGTGTGTGTGTGTGTGTGTGTGTGTGTGTGTGTGTGTGTGTAGTATATTATATCATACACTTAGCTTTTTGTGTTGTAAAATTTATCATAGATGATTCATTATTCCATTTTTCAGATAATGCCAGTGCTTTCAGGCATAAACCAGAGCTGTAACTCACATAACAAACATCTAAAACAAAGCTGAATAATCTGTCATGAGTTCCCTTTCATGTTTCTTCTGATTGTTACGAGGTGTTATGCCTCAGATAATCTCTGCTTTTTGGGGATATTTGCTATTATGGAATATATAAGCTATATGGTATTGTAGTTTCTTTCATCTCTGAATGACTGCTTACAGAATGCAGGCATGCAGGACTTGAAAAAATCATCTCCATCCAGAGGCAGATCTCTGTATAAATTAATATATTATTGCAACGATTTAGGTTGCAAAATTGCTGATCTAATACCTTTTGGGGCCAGTCAATCACCCCAAAACTGTAAGTCAGAACAGGAACAACAAATTGGTTTATAGCTTGGACTTTGTTACTAGATATCAGGGTTGTTTTCAGTATTAATTTTAATCTTCTAAAATATTCCTTACTGACTTTGATTCACATTTGTTCAGTTTTATTGTTGATTCTTCATCAGTTCCCAAATATTTATGCCCTGCCTCTTGCTCAAGTTCCTTTATATCACATTCCTGTCCCAAACTGATATTTTCCTGGTGCTGCAGTTTTCCTGCTTTAAAGGTTGCTTCTGCACACTTATCAAGACCAAATGGCATTCTTATATCATCTGAAAAAAATGTGACCACTTGCAGTTGTGCTTTTAGTTCCTCATCTGATGAGATATACAATTTTAAATTATCCACAAAAAGAAGATGAAAAGTCTTTACACATTTTCTGGGATCTAAATTGCAACCATGACTTAATCTATTAAGTAGACAGCTTAATGGCTTAAGAGCAAGGCAAAAAAGCAGTGGTGACAAAGAGTCACCCCGGAGTATCCCCCTTTGAATTTTTATCAGTGAGATAATAATTCATCCTTTATCATGGCTTAGCTGTAAAGTTTGCCACTGTTTCATGGTCACTTTAATTTAGTCGATCAGTTTAGAGTGCATCTTACACATTTGTAAGCACTCTTATCTATGAATGTGGGAAGCTCTCAAATGCTTTTTTGTGGTCTGTCCAGGCCATACTTAGATTCTTCTGCTTTCTACAATTTTCCCTTATGACTTTATTTAACAAAAAATGATCATTTGTTCCATATGACTTTCATTTGTTGCCCTTTTGTTCTATTGCCATGACTGAGTTTTCTTCTAAATGACTAAACTCCGTCGGCATGAATTTCAGTGTATAGTTCATGCATTGTCAGAAGGCAAGTTATTGGTCTGTAGTTTTTAGGATAATTTACAAGTTCACTCTTAAGGAAGAATATTGCTTTCCTGTTATTAACCAGGTTGGCATCTGTTTGGTGTGCACATATAAATAGGATCATAGGATCATAGGACATTACTAGGCTATTGGACCTGAGGCACTTACAAGCCTAGCCAGTAATTTAGCCCATGTTCCAACAAGTCAGCACCCTATGAAACTGTCCAGCAGAGACATAGGTGGAATCCCAGGGGTGTATTCACTGTTCCCCATCCAGTTATCCAGGTTGCGCTTAGAAAGGTTTAGTGAGGCACTCTTCTTTACATAGAAAGGGAGTCTATTCCACAAAATGAGGAGTCTCTGGGACACGAATCTGCCCTGCCAATAAGTCCAATCGATGTCACAGACCAGGTTGAGGTCTCACGTGCAGGTTACTTGAGTGGAGCTTGACTTGTAGATATGCAGCAGTCCCATCAGGGCAGGGTCTGAGATTGCTTTGTAAGCCAGACAGAGGTTACCCCTGAGGATTCTTTTGGAGATTGAGTAGATGGACAGGACTTTTAGCCTTTTTGTGTAGGGTAGATGTTTGAGGCCCTGGATTCTCTGGGTGAGGAATCTCTGTGGTCTCTCCAGCTGCTGCATATGCTTTATGAAGTACATACCGAAAGGGGAATTGTATTCAATAATCAGTCTTCTAAGGGAAGAATACAGAGATGGTATGACCACCTTGTCCCTGGATGAGATACCCTTACTAATGAGGTTGGCCATGTAGAAAGCTTTCCATACAATGGAGGCAATATGGCGGACAACAGTCAGTTTGCTATCAACCTGGATTCCTAAGTCCCTTACAACTGATTGTGTGCTTAGGATCTTATTATCAATATGATAATTTTTGGGAACATCATTCTCCCCAAAAGGGATGATGATGAATTTTTTGGCATTCAATTTGAGGACATGTTTCTGGCACCAGTCAATTGTTTGGGTGAGACCTTTCTGAAGGACGTCCATATCACTAGGGGAATTGATGACAGCACCCAGCTTGTAGTCATCTGCAAACTTGGTCAGCCATAGCCCACTAGATTTTGCCTGCACCTCTGAGAAGTATATCCCAAACAGCAGAGGCCCCAAGACCAATCCCTGGGGTACACCACTTGTTATGGGTCTACTACTTGAGGTGGCTTCCCCTATTTTGACTAGGTAGGTTCTATCAGTGAGCCAGTTTGCTACCCATCTGGTAACATACTGATTGATGCCTAGTTGAGAGAGTTTATCTATTATACCTGAGTGTGGAATAGTATCAAAGGCCTTGGCCAGGTCAAGGTAGGCAATGTGTACCATCTTACCCTCGTCTATGGCCTTGGTGACTGTCTCAAAGAAGTAGACGACATTTAACAGGCATGACCTCCCCTTGACAAAACCAAACTATATGGGATCAAGTGTTTGGAGGTTGCCAATGTCCTTGTTAATGAGGTCCATGATAATTCACTCCATGGCCTTGCAGATCAGGCTAGTTAGGCTGATGGGTCTATAATTTCCTGGATTGGTAGATGCTCCATCTTTGTGCAAAGGGATGACAGTAGCTGTCCTCCACTCGGCTGGGATGAAGCTGGTACTCAGGCTTTGGTTGAATAGGGTGCCTAATGGTGCTGCAAGTTCCTGCCTGAGTTCATGTAGGATGTACCCTGGGATGTTACTGGGTCCCATGGAGGCTGTAATTTTTGCCTTTGAGAAGGCAGTGATGACTTGACCCTAGAGGTAAGAGGAGGGGGCAATTACTGGGGATGTCCTGTTTTACTGATGGGGGACAGAGGGGTGAAGTTTTCACTGAACCTGCCTGCCAGCAGGTTGTCTATATTTACAGGGTTTGTGTATGTGGTGTCCTTGACCACCAGTTCTGAGCAGATCTGGGTGCTTCCCTTGAGACTGCAGACATATGTGACAAAAGCTTTATGATTGTCTTTAGTGGATTTGCCAAGTTTGGACTCGAAGTTTGCTTTGGAGGATTTCACTAGTGCTCTTATTTGCTTGTTCAGGCTAAAGAGAGATTGTTTCCAACTAGACACCTGCTCCTTCTTGGTCTTGGACAGCAATTTTTTTCCTTTTAATTATAGAGTTTATTGTAGATTTCCACCAGACAAGTTTACTCTTCCTTGAGGAGGATGATTTTGTTCTGTCTAGTATTCCTGATTCCATGCAGCTATACAAATGCTCATATAGTACTTTGGTGTAAGTATGGACATATGTGCCAGTTTCTGTGGAGGGGGAGGGGGCTATGAAGCTGTTTATACCTTCCCTCAGGAGGTTGTAATCAGCTCTGGAGAAGTTTTTTTTTGTTTGACCCTAGCTGGGGGGTTGAGGGTCAGGGGAGATGGTGACTTCGAAAGTGACTGCTTTGTAGTCAGATCTTATCCAGGGATGATGACACTGTAGGGATACTGCAATGGTTACTCATGTTGGTTAACACCAAATCCAAGATATTTTCACCTCTTGTGGGGGTGTCAACCAACTGGTCCAAGGCATTTGCATTGAGGAAATCAAGGAATCTCTGGGCATTTGTGTTTTGGCATGACTATTTCTTCAAATCTACGGTTGGATAGTTAAATTCGCCCAGGATCAGGGTAAAGGGTTGAATCTTGATAGATTCGAAGAGGTCCAGATAGGTGGAGTGGGCATCTTGAGTCTGAGTTGGAGGCCTGTAGCTAGCTATGATTTGAATGGGTATCTTGTCAATTGTTAACTGTACCTGGAGTATTTCCTGAGCATCATACTGTTTCACTGGGTCTATATCAGCATTTCAAAAATGTAACAGGTCGAATCACTAAACGTCGAACTAAAATGGTTGACCTATTACATTTTCGAATGCCGATAAAAAAAAAAAAAAAAAAATCTAAATGAGTGTAGGCAGGGGGGCAACCCCCCTTCCTCCCACACCCCCCGCTGCTTAAATATACCAACTCCGAGACCACACTACATTGAGGTAAACAGAAATCTCCCCTTACAGAGATTTCCGTTTGCACATTCGACGTTCTACCCTTTCGACATTCTCGATGCGACAATATCAAATTCGATATTGTCAGCATTTGAGATGCTGATAGGGACCCGTTTCACCAGCCTAGAGGTGTGTATGCCTTTTATATATATTGCAGGTTCCTATTAGATGACCAAAGATGCAAACTTTCGAATGCGCCTTGGTCGAACTTGAAAAGACAAAAAGGCAAAATGACGAAGTGGCATATAAGCAAATTCTTTCCCTGGGAAAGAAATCGCTTGGCCGTGTTCGTTACTTTGCCATTTTTGTCACTGTAGTGCGATCTCAGAGTTGGTATATTTAAGTAGGGGGGTGTGGGGGGGGGGAACCCCCTGTTTCCCAGTTTATGTTAGGTTTTAAGTGTTTTTTTTTTTTTTTGGAACAGTGATTTTTTTTTTCCCTTGGAAAAAAAAAATCATTGTTCTAGGTGTTCCAGTTTGTAAGCTTTCACTTACATGGGGTCGATAAATCATAGTTCGCTTTTATAAGCGTTCGATGATTTAATATAGACCCATATTGCAACTCCACCTCCATTTGTTTTGCTGCCCAGGGCTTGGGGTCTGAATGAATGATAGGATGAGTACCCTGGTGTGGCTGGGGTGCTCTCCGCAGCTCTGAATCAGGTTTCTGTGACTGCACAAATGTCAGAATTTTCCAGGGTTAAGAATGCTTGCAATGAGTGCAGCTTCATGTTTAGACTCCTAGAGTTTAGCAGCAAGACCTTTAATTTACATTTTGATGAAATTTTCATGTTGGTAGTTTTGACCTCATAGTATTGCCTAAAAAAGGCATTACTGGGGAGGCAAGAGCCTTTGCCAGGAGCCTGAAGCCCAAGGGAGACAGGTGCAGGCCATCTATGGCAAAGCATTGTGACTTGCCAATCATGTCATCCCAGGCTGTTAGGTACTGGATCCACTTTGAATGACACCAGAAACTAAGCCAGTTGTTAAAGTTAATCATTTTCTGTTTGTATTGAGGCATCATTCTGGGTGACAGTACTATGCTGCTTAAGACTAGGGACATACCCGCCTGGGAGACATACTCAGCGAGCTCGATCATGTGTCTCTTCATATAGTCCAGGGAGGTACATCTCAAATCATTCACTCTAACATGGACTATGACAGAATCATAACAGTACCTGTTGAGAGACTTGAGCATTGGTGATATGATGGATTCGGAAATAGTTCTTACTCATGGCTAAATCTTCATATAAAGATGTTAATACTTTTAACCAGATGTTATGTACTGCATCTTGGCCTGGGTTTTCCATTTAGGAGATTTTCTTAATTTTGCTTCAGTTTCTCTGGCCATTACTTCATCCCGTTTCATATCCTGTACATTTGAAGTTATTATTATTTCTTTTGCTTTTTATATCCATTCAATATCTCTGTTATGTTCCACAGGATCTTCATAGATATTTATCCAAAATGTGTCTATTTCTTCCTTTTTGGTAGTGTTTCTATTCCTTTTGCCTTGTTTCCCAGTTCTCTATAAAACCTTTTTGGGTCATCAATAAATTGCTTATTTTTTACTTTTTCTTTAAATTTATCTTCATATATCTTCTACATTTTTCTGCCTGTGCAGATAGCTACAGTTTGCAATAGTTTATGATAGATCTTGGACTGTTCTGATACTGCACATTGCTTTTATCACATCTATCTTTCTGAGTATTTTTGTTGATCTGTTCCCTCTTCTATACTCTTCTAATAGTGACATTTCTAGTCTTAGTTGCTTTATATTTTTCTGTATTCGACACTTTCATAATGGCATTTGATATTTCCCTTCCTTTCTATTACTGCCCTATGTTTTTGTTCTAAGACTTGATCTGTTATTAATTTAGCTGCACAGTAACATAGCCTATTTACTTCTTTATATCACATGAATGTGTATGTACAGTTCTGGCTATTGTATTCATTTGTTTTATCAAACTTATAGCATTTTGGGTTTTATTGACTTTCTAGGGTCTATTTCTTTCATTGATTGTAATATCTCTATCCATCTCTGTTAAATCATGCAACTCTTCCCTTAAATCATTTTCCTCTAAACTAAGGGTACTTTTTCTGTTCTGTTTCCTGCGGGCATGCTATAAAAAGTTCCAGAATATATTCCTGTGCCATATTCCCTTCAGCTTCATCCTGTGTCATCCGTTGCTCTCACGCATGGGAACACACTGGCCTTTCACTCCACAACATTGACTGCATCAGAGTTGCCACAGTTTCATGTTCTTTCTCTTGCTGTGCAAGACTAACTGAACTTTTGTACTAGTTTCCTGCTGAAAGCTCCAAAGTGTCTGCATATGGCAACTGATCAGATGCTTCCTGAGCCACTGTTTTCTCCTTAATTTCAGGATTCATTATTCTATCATGCGGTAGCATTGTCAGAGTTACAGTTTCTACGCTAAATCCTTCACTTCACAGGAAATCAATAACTTCAGTTTCTATTTATTTAACTTCTCTATTACCAAGCCTCTTTTCTGCTTCCCCCTTTTTCTTTTCTTATTTTTCTGCATTACAACATTTTCCATATCCGGATGCCTTTGCCTGTATTTCTCGTCACATATCTTTGGTGATGCCTTTTTCAATTAATTAGCCTTGCTTTCTCCTTTGCATAAATATGCCACCATATTAAATATTGTATTCTTTTCCATTTCCATATTTGCTCTTCAGATGTCTTCTGCTCCTCCTGTTTCTCCTTACTTGGGGGGCCCATTGTTCCATCATGCTGTGACATAACCTGTGTTAGACTTTCTTCACTAAATTCTTCACTGTGCTGGTATTCCATAACTTCAGCTTCTATTTTTTTTTTAACTTTTACTTTACTAATCTTCTGTTATACATTCTCCCTTTGTGATCTTATTTTTTGTATTGTGAAATTTTCTATATCAGGGTGTCTTTGCCTATATTGCTCTTCAAATATCTTTGGAGTTGCTTTTTTGTATTGATTAATTTGGCTTTCTCCTTTGCATAAATATTGCACCATTTCAGATTTCCATTTCATCCCTATGTTCATATTTCTTTTTTATACCTTTCAAAAAACCTTAGACTTCATTCTTCATATTTTCACACTTCCTCAGTCTCTTCTTTTTCCAAACGACCCAAGGTTGCTTGGTGTATATAATGTTTTCCATTAATTTTTGTATTAATGAACACAAATTTGCATTTGAAACTTTAGACCGTTTTTCTTCTGCAAGTATTTTTCTTTCCTCTAATTTCTCTCTTAATCTTTTTGTATATCTTCTGTCCAGAAATTCAGGGCTTCTTGCATAATAGTAACAATACCTAGTTTCTTTTTTACCCTCAATAGTCCACTCTGTCATCTTCATGGCTCTTTCTTAGCCTGTCAGTTTCTGTGGGTTTTGTGGGCCACTACTTCCTTCTATAACAGGGGTGCCATCCTCCCCCTGAGCCTGGCCTAACCCAACTGTAAGAATGTTTCCGTGTCTGTTTTTTCCAGTTCTGGTACCAGCATATCTTCCAAGATTGGACACTTTTTAACCTGGCACTTGCATACCCAGCTGTCTTTTTTATTTTTTAACTTACTTCCGTCCATGACATATGATGTATAAAGTGCATTCTATATATCAGTGTCGTCTTGGTGAAATTTGGTAAAAACACGGTCCACCTCATGAAGATACTCACCAAGACTTGAGGATGAATTTGATTCCAGTAATGCTACTCTCCTTTGCTTGCTGATTTTTATCATCTCTGCATTTGGACCCCACTCAGAATATATCGCTCCATAAACAATGAGCTCTTCACACAACTGATTAGCTTTGAGGTTGTGGACATACCTAAGGAATGCCTTGAGGTTGTCTTTGGCCTGGCAGGCCAGCTTTATCTCAAATTGGGCTTTGGTAGACTTTATTTTGTCGGCTGAGTTGTTATTTAGTTTGACGAGAGTGCTTTTATCCTGCTGGATGCTGCACCTTCAAATTTTTGCCATGAGCTTGTTGCTTCTGTTATACAACCTATTGATGTTGTGATTCCACCTTAGTGGTTTGCTTTTTTTAGTTAGTTCTGTGTTTCTTCCTGGTGGGTACTGCTGCCTCTATGAAGCTATTAACATGCTTGCATAGGGTTTCTATGAAAAGTACTGTGTAGGCAATAGTGTTCTCAGGATTTATGTGGGCTTGAAATGTTGCCAGGTTATCACTTAATAGTAGCAAGTTATCCTTAGCATAGTTCTTGAATATTCCAGGGTTAGCTAGTGTTCCATGTTTTATTTTTACTTCAAAGGAGACCATTTTGTGGTCTGACCTTACCAGAGAAGACATTACACTAGGGAGTGTGCAGCACTCTCCCATATTAGTGAGGACCAGATCTAGTATGTTTGCACCCCTGGTCATGTATTGACAATCTGGTGCAGAATCTCTGTCCCTCTACATTTGGTGTTATATATGATTCCCAGTTAACAGTGGGGTAATTAAAGTCACTCATGAATATGGTGTTGGGTTGGATGGTGACTGTTTTCAATATGTTAATTGAATTAAACCTGTCCTTCTTAGCACATACTATTTTGTTATATAAAATGTAAGCCTTTATAAGTGTCCCCCTACTGCATGTTCTTTGTTATGTGTACAGGGCTATAGACTACCTTACTAGTGGAGAGAACACTGTTGAAGAAACCTAGCTTTATATATATGATGTCATAGAAACTGCTGAAGAGAAAAGTGTTTTAGTAATTTAAAAAAAGTGTAATAATATCAAAAGTTTAGTAGGTTATTTTTAGAGTTGTGATATATGTTTTCCAGAGCACAGATATCATGCAACATTACTACAAATAAGAAGTAACTAAATTTATAATTTTTCAATTAAAATTTAGAAAATAACAAAAAGTACTAAAAGTAAGTGATAACCTATATATTAAAATAATAGATATAATACCAGTCAGGTCAGTGTCAGATATGCAAAAGGCACATAGACTAAAATGAGACTAGACATTTCAAGTCTAACAATGTCTGATTTTAACTAATATATAGACAACAAAAGACTACATAGGTTCATAGGTTCATACTAGGCTATCTGCCCTAGGGCATTTATAAGCCTAGCCAGAATGTGTTTGGCTTTCGCACCCATTTTAAATTTACTTTGCTATGCCCTTTTTCGAGGTTAGTATACTGTGCCTCTGTCTAACAGTGACACAGAAGTGATACCCGGGGTAAACCTACGATCTCCCATCCACTCATCAAGATTCCTCTTGAAGAGAGTCAATGAGGGACTCTGCCTAACCTGGACTGGGATTTTATTCCAGAGTGAAGGGAGCCTCTGAGTTATGAATCTGTCACTCCAGCATGTCCTATTTATTTCAGTGCTGAGGTTCACGTCTCTCGAGCGCGTAGCTCGATGGGATTTGGATTTTCTGAGGTGCAGCATGTCCATTAATTCCGGGTTGGATATGGCTTTATATGTCAGGCACAGATCGCCTCTGAATAGGCGGTATGCCACTGAGTAGAGCTGGAGTTTCTTTAACCAGGCAGCATATGGCATCTGTTTGAGCCCTTTGATCCTCTTGGTGAGGTACTTTTGGGATCTTTCCAGTTGCTGCAGGTGTCTGGTAAGGTACAAAGGTACATCCCAAAAGGGGCATTTTACTCAATTATGGGCCTGATGAGGGATGAGTAAAGAGGCACGATGACCTCCCCTGATTTAGATGTGAATCCCTTCATGATTAGGTGGGCTATATAAAATGTTTTTCTAACCACTTTGGCCACGTGGTTGTCAAATGAGAGATTGCTATCAACTTGGGTCCCCAGGTCCCTAATTACTTCTTCTGTACTTAATGGATTACCACCTATGTGGTAATTTGTGGGCACTTTGTTTTTGCCAAAGGGGATGACTATACACTTTTGGCATTTAGCTTGAGGTCATGGCTCTGGCACCAGTTGTCTGTTTCTATGAGGCCCTTTTGGAGGATGCTTGTGTCGGCTGGAGAGTCGATTATGGCACCCAGTTTGCAGTCATCTGCGAACTTGGTCAGCCACAGTCCTTCCGTGTTGGCCTGTACCTCCGAGAAATATATACCGAACAAGAGAGGTCCCAGGACTGAGCCTTGTGGGACACCACTTGTAACTGGTTTGGAGTCTGACATGGCTCCAGCAATTCTAACCATGTGGGTTCTGTCCTTGAGCCAGTTTGCAATCCATCTAGTGACATAGGGGTTTATATTTAAGCTGGTGAGCTTATCTATAATGCCCGAGTGGGGTATTCAGATGAAGAAATTTGTGGCAACACACAACAGCTGTGACACTACCCTTAACACAGCTACTGCTAAATCATTAAAATTATTAGTATTACTCATGGCATGGAATAAAGTTTTCCAGATTTATGAGATCTCCTTCCTGTGATCATGACATTATCATGTGAAGGAGATTATGTGCCCTTGTGATACTTTGAGGTATGTTGTTTTGAGTTTTGTGTTTCTGGTAGAGTCACCCCTGGCAAATCTCTTTGAGAAGACAACCCAGTTAAGAATATTGTTCCAGAATGTCTCCACAATGGTTTAGTTAATGAATTTGAGATCCTCACTCAGAAGGTGGATACTGGGACCCGCCGCAGGATCCAAGCCAGGTTATTGCTTAATAGTAACGAATTATCCTGTGTCTGGTGGATGGCACACCACACTCAGCCTGAAAAAAAGCTGCATCAAACCACCAGTCTGGTGTGATGTAGAAATAGATGCAAGGACAAGTAAGTGTCAAGCAGGAGGGGTTAAGCAGGACAAGACCCTGGCAGCTGAATCAAGTTTTGCAACATGGAACGTCTCCACACTGCTGGGGCGGGGAGTCAGAGAATGGGGGAGGTTGAACATTATCTATTAAATTTAGATGGTCTTATTTTTACACACAGCATAGGTTGCACAACTAGTTTTCTTCTGTGTGCATGTTCTCTGTCTTTTTCTGGAGCTGACCCATAACAAATGCCATGGGTAAATATGGGGATAGTCACAAGCTCCCAGCTGAGTGACACTCATTTGGTATTTGCTAAAAAAGGTCCTCAATACTACTATGACTTCTAGAAAAGAAAGTCCTGTCTGAGTGTCAGCCTGTTTTTATGCATCTACTGCTATTTGGAGTTCTTAGAGCTCACAGGTTAGGTACTAGACAAGGTACCATGTAAGTATTTGGTACATATGCAGTTGTTCTCAGAGACTTCTGTGATTATGTGGAAAATAACGGTGATCCCTGGAATCCCAGTTCTGAACTTGGATGAGAAATTATTTTTTTTTCATTTTCTATCAATCAATGGCTAATATTTAATGAATAGGACAAGACTCAAAATACCCAAAATGCAAAAAAAAAAAAAAAAACACTGAGATATGAAGCCTATGTAATAGAAACTAAAGTAATAGTTAGAGAAAAGATGTGGTTTCTAATGATTAATGAGATGGTGCATCATTGAGGGGTTTATGAAAAAGGATATAACATTTAAGTAGTTTAAAACAAAAGGTGATCACTTATTCCAATACATTTTTCAGATATGGAGAAAGGATACAAAAACAAAATAGGCCATAGCAATAGTATTGGCTTTGTGAACATTTTCACATGCATTTATCTGGCATGGACATTACAATAAACTCTTACCACAAACAAGATGGGATTTCACAACACTGGATCCAAACTCCCCTCTTTGTAGAAAGATAATCATTAAGACAGAAGCCATATCAGTTTGAACTGCAGTAAATAACGGAGAAAGATAATCACTGCTTACAACATATTATAAAAACACTTTTGTATCTAGAAAGAAAGGAAATAGACAATGGACTATAAAGAGTCCAAATAATGAAGTAAAAGTTAAAAAAGAAAAAGATACAATAATTCCATGTGTAAAATAATTCTGCATTAATTGTACATAGTATAGGAAAAATAAAAATGACATTGATAATAAAGTTAAAAAATGATAAGAACAATGTAAAGAAGAAATAAAAGTATCAGTCAAAGATTAATGCTTGCTGAATCTGAAAAGAGCCAGAATACACAAGAAATGCAGAAAATATATTGAAATAGTCCACAAATCTCACGTTGTTATAGCAAACGTTTGCTAAACAAATTGATCAAAATATTTTAACTGCAATGCACATGTGAAATTAGAAATGCATAGGACATTTGAAATATTGCTGATCTGTCAAATGTATAAAGCAAGGTGCATTATTAGACTGGCTACAAGTCTAAACATATTTGTAGAGTAGCAGAGCTCACTATTACAGTGTTGTGCTTTTCTTGCAAACATATCTTTTCAAATAAAAATGATGTTATATGACATTGTGCAAGCTGACCAACTCTGAAATAGCTCACAAAGATGTCATAAGCTGTTTTTGCTGCTGAAAGCCACATTTAGTGACCAAGCTACATGGAGTTACAGCCAGAACTGGTATGTTGTTATTCCCATGATTAAGCATGTAAATGTGGCTGTTACCTGGGGGGGTGGTGACTCACTAATTCCCTTAAAAATATCATCCCCTGTTCTGAGCTGACTTGTGACTCTGATTAGCTACATGTTTGCTGGGCAGAAGCTGCTTATAGGTTAATTCAGAAAGGAGTCTAAATGCATATTGTGTGAACCTCTTCACATAATATCTCTCTCAAAGGTTTCTTACAAAAGAATACAGAGAATAAACACAATGCCATACACTGATCACCTCTAAGCCCTCTTTCTTTATTCTGTATCATACAGAATTCTGAGAGGTGATCTTTACCTTGGATACAAGGCATCCCTGGACTCTGTTTTGATTAACCTTTTGTGCATTCGAAAAAAAAAAACAGCATGAGAACTCCTAGATTAAAAGATGTAATTTTGCCTGCTGCATAAATAAGATATGATGATGTGAGTTATTGCCAGCTATGCCAGGTGAAATAGGGTAGTGAATGTGTAACATATGCCAGCATAACTAGCTGGAATTTTGTAAATAATTATATACCATTCATATATCAAACTGATTTTTACATGTGCTTGTGATGAAAATGTATTTGTAAAGCTACCTGTGTTAAAATGTGCCAACAGTTGGTCCTGCAGGACAGAAAAGAGATACACCTGTATGTCAGAGTGTATTGTAACTGTTGAAATGAATATAACAGGTGATACTGGACGAGAAGAGGTTAATCTAAGTCCACCTAACTTTGAACAATAGCCTGAAATTAAATTACCTGATTTAGGCCATAAAGATTGTATCTTATAGTTCTGATTGCAGCCACAGACAAATTGTCTGTGAAAACCAGGACTAGGAATGCCTACTGTATTGTCCTTAGGGGTAAACTAATTGCAACCTGGAAGGGTGGAAGTTTTGAAATGGTTTTATAGGTTCCAGATGTTATAACACATCTTAGCAAAGCTCTATCTTCGTGTATGGTAACACATATGTGCTAAATTCTGTTCAGTTTCTAGTAATGGGGGGGGTAGTGTGGGAACTAGAGTCAGATGACCAGATGTATGTGATGTCATTTTGTAATCCAGCACTGAAATGCTGTTTTAATACTAGATGAGACAGTAGTTTCAGAGCAGTCTGTTTTTGAAACCTGACAAAAAGGAAGACCACTCACCTACTTCATCTAGCCTTGCTTTGGTAAGTAACCAGGGAATACCAATTCTTTAGATCAGTCAGGAAAATATAGTGAGATTAGTTAAGTAGGTTTTCTGTAACTGTCTGAATCTATCCATCTGTGTTATTTTTAATATTTCCTGTGTCTGAAACTCTGGTGTTTATTGTAAAGAGGTATTTAGTATTTTCATGTTCTTTTAATATTTATTATTAAACGTATTTAAACTTTTCAATGTGGCTTGTCTTTTTAGAGAATATTTTAACCTTTGAGAGTACTTATATTTATTTGGTAACACTGTGGCCGCTCCTGAAAGCCTTGCTGCATTGGTCAAACACTACCATTTGTATTAGTATTAATTTTACTCAGTATAATTGGGTACCCTTGTAAGAGCCTTAGAATACCTGGCTTTGTAATGTTTTGATGGCATTACTTACCCTGTCTGGGCAGAGGGGGCATAGCTGGTAAATCTGTGCCAGCCTTTCATTGGTGTGTGTGTGTGTGTGTGTGTGTGTGTGTGTGTGTGTGTGTGTGTGTGTGTGTGTGTGTGTGTGTGTAAAATTAAATCTCAAAGAGTGTGTGCATCAGCTACTTGGAGCAGGGGCACAGAGCACTGGTTTCACAGAGATGGGGGTGGAGGACTTGGCTTGGAACACTCAGCTGAGAACTCAGCTCTACAGTTGTGTCAGTGGAGATTCTTATGTGGGGCCTGGATAGAAAGAGAGAAAACCAGCCCCAGGACTGAGTGTGCTCCCTGTGTGCTCTTAAGGGAAATTGTGCTTGGTGCAGAAAGCTGCATCTGGAAATACTGTGTGTATCTATTTCTGTTGCAAATGAATATCCCTCACTGTTGTCAGTAGTGAGGATTGAGTCTCCTTGATTACTGGCCTAGAGGAGGGACATCATATATATTGGTGTCAGTAGTGTGATATTAATTGAACTTCTGTAGCCTGTAGACAGTTGCCACTGTAGGTGTGTGTACTCTCAGCAGCCATAAGCTAAACATACAGAGTTTCATTTTCACAACACTTTTATTTATTTTTGTTAGTATAGTCAGGTAAAGCAGACAAAGATGTCAGCAGAGGATTATGGCAAGCTGACAAAGAACCCGTTGGCCAAGGTGTGTGAAGCCAAAGGCTTGGTGCATGCCAACCTGACTAAAGAGGAAATGATTTCTGCCTTATTCACAGCTGTAGCCCAGACCAGCAACCAGAATGATAACCAGTCTGGTAATGGTGATTTGCAGCCCTCAGAAACAGAACAGTTCCTCAGAGGAGTTAAAAACCCATCTGGAGTTAAGAAGACTTGAATTGGAGGCCAAAAACTATAAAGGTCAGTACATTTCTTCCACAGTTTACAGAGAGTAATAATTTTGATAGTTTTATTCATATATTTGAAAGAGTATGTAAACAGTATAATGTTGACCAAGGGCTTTTCTGATCTCCTTACTGCATGGTAAAGCTGCAACTGTTGTTTCTAAATTGACTGAAACTGATTGTTTAAACTATGATAAAGTTAAATAATGTTTATTGGAATGTTTTAAGTTAACACCCAAAGGTTACAGAAAAAAAGTTTCATGAACATAGATGCAAGGCAGATGAAAGTATATGTGATTATATTGCTGATTTAAGCACTTGTTTCATAGGTGGGTGAGTGGGTGTCAGGTCATCACTTCTGAAAGGCTGGCAGACCTTTTGGTGAAGGAAAAAGCCATTAGCACATTGCCTGAGAACATGAGAATATGGTTAACAGACTGGGAGTGTAACTCTGCAGATGAGCTGGAGAAAATTCTATTCTACTTAGCAAGCATGGCATCAGTGCACAAGAAGTGGATATCCAGTGCTGCACATGGATATAAGGAAACCCATGGTAGGCAGCTTAAGCCACTCCAACAGAGTACACCAGTAACAGGGGAAGCCACTAGTTCAGGTACATGGCCAGGATCAAGGGTTAGATGTTTTAAATGTAACCAGTGAGGCCATATTGCATACATATATCCATGGAAGCAAGATGGAGAACAAAAGGTGGGGGACCCAGCAAGAGGGAATAACAGCATACCAGTGGTAAGTTATCTGGAAACAACAGGGGTAACAGTCTATCACTGGAGTTTATATCCTATCTTAGTGGATGGAAAACAAGATACTGCTACCTCTGATCTAACCACTGTAAAGCCTGCAGTGGCTAAACAGAAGCAGTACTTGCTTGGGCAGTCCAATCCAGTTAGAGCTTTAAATGGGAACCTATTTTAAATGCCTTTGGTCAGGGTTCACATTGACTGGAAGGGTGGAAAAGGAAGCTAGCAAACAGGATCCCTGCAGATGTCCTGATAGGGAATGATTTTGATAATGCAGTACTGTGTGTGCATGTAGTTACATGCAGTTAGGCTTGGAGATAGGCATGTGGGGCTGGTAGCTTGGGGTAGACTGAGACAGACCCCACACCTGAAGCCAGGACTGGAGAGGTGGCTTTTTCAGGAGGGAGCTACCCTGTAGCAGTGAGCCTGAAGGTGAGCCACAGCTGCTGGTAAGTACTGATGTTCCCTTGGACAGAGTTACTGCAAGGGCAGAGGTGAGTGGTAGTACCCAGGCTGACAGTGAAGCACTGCAGAGGGTCACAAAGGCAGAGTTGAGACGGGCTCAGCTCTCAGAGCCTACATTATGAGACTTTAGGGAGGTAACTGAGGAGGCACCTGATTCTCAAGGAAATGGGGAGTCCGTTTACTGGAACAAAGGGTTACTGTATAGAGAGTGAATGCCTGAAGGAGGGCTAGAGGGTGAGGTAATACAGCAGTTGGTAGTGCCTAGAGCCTACCATCTGACACCTAGCCATAGGTCATGACATTCCTTATGCAGGTCATATGGGCATAAAGCATACCAAGAAACATATTATGCAAAACTTTTATTGGCCTGGAATTGCAAGGGATGTAACAGGGTACTGCAGGACCTGTGAGCAGTGCCAAAAAATAGGCAAGGCAGGAGACAAAGTCAAATCTCTTTTAAAGCCTGTGCCTGTGATTGAGGAGCAGTTTCAGAGGGTAGCTATGGATATTATGGGGTCTTTAAGTACCACAAATTCCACAGAGAAGAAGTATACCCTGGTGGTAGTAGATTATGTTACAAGATAGATTTTGGAGATGATGGATCTGTCATTCATCGAGGCAGAGAAGGTGGCAAATGCTTTGTTAGAGATTTTCAGCAGGACAGGTTTCCTGAGAGAAATTCTGACTGACAGACGTGCCACTTTCATGACAGACCTGCTGGCTTGTCTGTGGAATTGCTGTGAGGTGAACCACCTAAAGACCACCCTTTACCACCCACAGACTAATGGTTTTGTGGAGAGGTTAAACTCTACACTAAAGACCATGCTATGGACACTTGCAGACCACTTTAAGAGAAAGTTGGACAAATATTTGCCTCATCTGCTGTTTGCATGCATGGAGTTACCCCAGGAATCCACAGGTTTTTCACCCTTTGAGTTGCTGTATGGGCATAGGGTGAGGGGACCTTTATATCTGATTTATGATGAGTGGGAGGGTGTGTGCGAATCCCACAAGGAGTCTGTTGTGGCATATGTCCTAAACCGTAGGACAAGGATTAGGGAGCTCATGGGCTTGGCCCAGGAGAACTAGGCAGGAGCCCAACAGCAGAAAAAGGTCTGGTATAACAGGAATGCTTGAGCCCAAGAGTATGGTGTAGGACAGCAGGTTAGGGTGCTCATTTCTTTCAGACACAATAAGCTGCAGGCAGCTTGGGAGGGACCCTTCGAAGAGGTAAGGAAGGTCAGTGATGTTAACTACATGGTAAACCTGCTAGGCAGGAGGCAGGGGCATAAAGTGCATCATGTTAACATGATGAAGCCTTACCATGATAGGGAGGCCCTTGTGCTGAGTACTTGCAGTGGATGGCAGGAGGAGCCTGAGGGGGATCTGTTGACTGATCTTCTCAGTGAGACACAGACTGACACCTCAGTGGAAGAGATAGCAATGTCTCAGCAGCTATCACCTACCCAGGTTTGAGAAATCTAAGCAATGTTATAGGAGTTTGGGGCATGTTCACTGGGAAACCAGGGTGCAGCTACCTGGTGCAGCACCATGTGGATACAGGGCCCCAAAGACCTATCAAGCAGGCCCCTTACAGGGCACCTGAGCAAGTTAGACAGACTCTGAGGGAGGAGATACAGGAAATGTTTGAACCGGGAGTAATCCATGAATCCAGCAATCTCTGGGCCTCCTCAGTGATGCTGGTACGAAAGAAGGATGGCATAATGAGGTTTTGTTTGAACTACAAAAAACTAAATTGTCACACAGAGTCAGATACTTACCCCATGCCTAGGACAGATAAAGCCTTAGAGTAGCTGAGTGGGGCGAAGTATCTGACCACTATTACAACTAGTGTTGTTATTTTGTACTTTATCACCCAATGCAACAAGCTGTCTAGCCATTATGATGCTTAACTAAATTAAACAGTACATTTTTAAATCCAGTTAAAAAAGGTTAGTGTGTGTGTGTGTGTGTGTGTGTGTGTGTGTGTGTGTGTGTGTGTGTGTGTGTGTGTGTGTGTGTGTGTGTGTGTGTGTGTGTGTGTGTGTGTGTGTGTGTCTGCACGTGCGTGTGCGTTTGTGTGTACATGCACTCCCACCCTGCTCATGTTGAGAACATTACTGCAAAAAACTAGCACAACCCATGGTGCTGTCATTCCTGCCTTTATCCTTAAATATAAATGGATATTGCTTTTAACAATATGTCAATGGCATGTATTTGTAAATAGCCATGTAGGTTGTGGGAAGTATTATGTGAAATCAAACTTCAAGTAAGTCATGTCAACTTCTAGTAACTATGTTTAGGAGATATTTTCTTAGTCAGATAATGAAGGAAAGCTAGTATGAAAAGACTGGGAGCCAACATTAATATAAGACTGCATTAAATGTTCTAACAGTAGCCTCATAAAATTGGCAGTTTTCAATATTTCCACCTTAGACTAATAATAAAGTTCTTCATGACTATACCATTTTTATTCTGTTTTATTAACTTATTTATTCATAGTTTTGTTTGTGCATCCATTCTGAGTATAGCATCAGCTTCCACTTATTTTCAGAAGAGATACAGAGTTGAAGCTTTAGAAATACAGACACCACGGATAATTACAGAAACTGTTCACTCAACAAATTGACTATAATTAGCAATGATTAAAATGCAACATAACACCTACATGCAGTATACAGAAATAGGAAAACAAGTGCAGTAGTATTGAACATAATGTAACAGACATACAAAGAATAATATGAGTCAGTGCCATTAGTTAAAAAGTACACCGTGTGAGAGCCAAATACATAAAAAGTAATGTTTTTTTTTTCACTGGTATAAAACTTTTATTCAACACAAGTAATGTGTCACATCTGCATCAGCAATATGTTTATAAAGTGCATTTGTCATGACTTTCTGATAGGTGGTCACCAATTTGCTCTTTAAGGTTGCCCATGTCATTCCCACATAATATGCCTCACATTATTACACTTGGCCATATAAATCAGATTGCATGTATCACAGTTTCCATAGGCTTGTAATATAAAATCTATTCTATTAATAGGAATTTTTAAAGTTCACTATTGAATACTCAAAGTTTAGTGTCAATTTTTTAGACCTCACCATTAAAAAAGATGGAATTGGAGGGCTGACTACCTCGCTTTATAGAAAACCTAGTTGGAAGAACACGTTATTGCACTATGATAGCATGCACCCCAGGTTTATGTTCAGCAATATAGTGAAAGGGCAATTTTTGAGGCTAAACAAACTTTGACAGGATTTTGATGAACGGATAAATGAATTTAATAAACTAGAGAATTTGTTTTTAGAGAGGGGTTATAATGCTAATATGGTACGTAGGATCAAAAATTCATTTTTGTCTTTATATAAACCTGAGATGTCAGATACTTCTCAAAGAACAGGATGTACAGGTCTTAGTCCTCATAAACAGACCTATACTAAGCCTGATACTTCCTCACTTTACTATTTAACCAGTTTTACTAGTAATAATAGATATATAGTAAATATAATAATGAAGAACTGGCATATTTTGACAACTGACACAGATATTAAGCATATAGTAGGATTAAGACCTACCTTTACTTACAAAAATATGAAAAATTTGAAAAGGATTTTATGCACTGAAAGCCAGACATTACAAGTTAATAGCAATATCACAAATAGGAAGGCTATTGGAACACATGCATGTGGGAAATGCAGCATGTGTCTCTGGATATCAAAATGCTCCATTTTTGAACATCCAGTAACAGGTTTCAAATTTGAACCTAGGTTTTCAGCAACATGTAATGACACTAACGTAATATACTTGGCTGACTGTGAGTCATGCCCTGCTTTTTACATAGGCATGACCACTAGACGCCTAAGAGATAGAATACAGGAGCATCTTTATGATATTTGAAAAATGCCTTAGCGAAACATATTTCAGAATTCCCTGAACACAATATATATGTGATTTTTTTATATGTTATAGGTTTTTACTCTTTGTAGTTATTTAGAACAATGCTCATTTATCTTTAAGACAGTCTGGTTGTTAATTGGTGCATTAATTGATGAATGAAACCTATATATATTCTGGTGTGTTCTGATTGTAGATGTTTTTTTTTTTCAATAATCATTTTTATTGTTTTGCAAAACCATTATACATTTCACACACTATTTACATTATGTACAATATTGCTTCCAATGTTTTAGTTCCATTTTGAATTTCCCTATTATACATTAAGAGTAAATATCATTTTAACCAAGTACAGGAAAATAAAATCACAAAAAATTAAACATAAAAGCATCTACTATAGACAATTATAAACCAACTCAAGCCAATAATTTGTATTATTTCTACATTTTCTATCTAATCCAAGAATGTGTTGGTACATATACATAATGTCCTGACGGAAAGTGGATAGGAACACTACAAAATAATATTAAAGATTTGTTCCCAAATTTTTATGCTGTTTATACTTTTCTTATTATTTCTAATTAACAATTTGTGCGCTAATATATGCTTAATCGCTAACAGCCTGAAATTTTGCCATGACACCTGTGCTGGGTTCAACCAATTTGTGGCTATATATAATTTCATTAGTAAACTAATATTCATAATTACAATCTTTTTTGTTTTGTCCAAATTCTCCAGTGGAATATGTAAAATCAGAAATTCCCAGGAGAGTGTTGAGTTTTGGTAACCCATTTTTTGTAGTTGTAACTTTAATGAATTCCATAATTTATAAATGCACTTGCAACTCCAGAACATGTGTAACAGGTCTGCTGTCTGATCTACACACTGTGGACATTTAGGTGACTTTTTTGAATCAAATTTATGAAGTGTTAGATGGGTATAATATGCATTGTTAAATATCATCAATTGAGTAAAGACCAGTTTTTGAAGTGATACGGATTTTAATGTTAAGTTAAATGCCTCTACTATTTTACTGTCGTCTAGGGATGGCAATTTCTCTCTCCAGTATTTCGATAACAAAATATGATTATTATATTTTCTCTCTTTTGCCATTTTATACACTGAGGATATATATTTTCTATCTTGTTGCAATGCTTCCCACAGATGACATGAAATAACTAGTTCCTCTTTTTTAATTTCCGAACTGGTAAAATAATTTATGGCCAAATCTTTTAACTGCCTCATTATAATTAAATAAGAAATGGGAAGATTCATCTCTTTTAATATATCATGTACTGCTACTCCTAAGAAGGGGTATAAATCCCTTACAGTTAATTCCTTAATAAATGGATATTTCTTTAAGTCTATCAGTTGATTCCCAATAGTTATATTAGGATTCCCATCAAACGGTTGAAACATCATCATATATTTTAAAAAGTTCAAGGAGGCAAACAGAGTTTGAGTCGCCATTACCCATACCTTGATGTGCTCCATTAATTCATATTTACTCAATGTTTTTATATTCAAAAATGGTACAGATAAAAAGTAATGTTTGATTCAAGTGGTTGAACAGTGAGCTATAAAGCTTGTTGTCACAGTATTCAAGTATTTTTGCAGAGCAGCAACATCTCCTGAACCCCTGACATAGAGACCATGCTCCCCACCTTGCTAACAACTATGTATTTTAAAGCTAAGCTGCACCTGGGGTAGGAGCCTAATCGGGTCTATATTATATGCTTGAAGAGACTTTTCTTCGAACATATAATCAATGACACATAAAGACCGAACGGCCACGTCTGTGAATTTTTTCCTCGGGGAAAAAATTCACGGGGCCGTACACAAAAAACACAAACTTCAAAACCCTAATCAAGTGGGGGGCTTAGCCCCCACACGCCACCCCCCCCCATCTGACATGGGGCTGTGTCTCCACACACCTCTAACTAAATATACCAACTCTGAAATCACTCTATGTTGGGGAAAATGGGAATTCCCGATAACTGCTAACTGAATTTTTTCCCAAGGAAAAAATTCATGGATGTGGCTATTCACGCTTTAGAGCATTCGCTCTTTATGCATCGATGATTATATGTTCGAAGAAAAGTATCTTCAAGCAGATAATATAGACTCACATAGTCTACTGTACTACTGCCTCATGTTAGTGTATAGTCCTCCAGGTACAGCAGTTGCAGTCTTCAGAATTTTATTGAGAACTCAATACAATATATGATATGCTTTTACTTGATTCATATAGGAGTGATTTCCTGGTGCCCAACGTGTTTCATTTTTCAATTTATCAAGACTGTAACTTCTGAGAAGAGTGATTTTTATTCCTGTGCTAGTGGTCACTATTTCTCCAGGGTACAGTGATCTTGGAGTGAGAATAATAGAGTCAGGGGGATGGAGAAGGTGAAGCTCCCTTCCCACATCATAGGTGCATGAGGGTTTGTGTTGTACTGCATTTGATCTTTCCAGCCATGAGCAGAGGTTTGGTGGATTTATGTATCGTTCTTGATCATTTTTTGATGGGTATCTGTGTTCTAAGATATACAGTCTCCAGTAACTGCAATAGGCATTGATATGACATGCAGTTAGATAGATAGATAGATAGATAGATAGATAGATAGATAGATAGATAGATAGATAGACATAGATAGATAGATAGATAGATAGATAGATAGATAGATAGATAGATAGATAGATAGATAGATAGACATAGATAGGTATTTTTTGAGCTTTCCTCCTTTGGCCACCCTTGAAAAAGACTACTGTTTCAGTAGGTGAAAGCAACAAACTGCAATAAATCAGTTAGACTGAGAAAAACTGAAATAAATAAATAAATAAATGAGTTACATTAACAGACAGAAGAACTTGCAAATAATATTGTAAACATGACCCCCTTCTCACAGATTAGCTAAACGTGTTTACAGTTTGGAGGTTAAATTCACATAATGAAACTTCTGAAGTCTCGCTAGTCTTCCTATTTTAATTAAAAAAGTAGTTTGCAGGAATCCATCAAAACGTGTGCTAGTAGTTTCATTCCTGGCATGCAAATTCAGGGCAGCAATTTGGTCTTCACTTAATAAAGAGAGGGATTATGAGAAAACAGCACAGCTGTTCATTTTTTCACAACCTTTATATGACTTAGGCACTGACTATTAACAGTTAAAGTGGATATATACTAAAGAAAATGTTGGCTTTAGTGTTGCCTCCATGGTTTACTGATCTGTAGATTTAGGAAAAAGTGTGTGTGTGTGTGTGTGTGTGTGTGTGTGTGTGTGTGTGTGTGTGTGTGTGTGTGTGTGTGTGTGTGTGTGAGTCTTATTTAAGTATATTAATCAGACAAAGGAAAAAAGCTGGTTTGAACATTTATGTCATTTCCTAGATAAATGGCTGTATTTGCCATTTATCACCAAAGCAGTACTTTAAGTCATAATATATCTGACTGTTTGTACAAAATAACACAACAAACTGGTTTAATGACTGAGACTCTACTTCTTGAAAAAGAAATTAAATAAAATAAAATTGCTTAGTTACAATAACAACAGATCAGTTATAAGGACACATTTAATAAATCCTTAGAAAATATTCAATAACACTAAAAAGACCAGCATTAGACAGCACAAAATAATTTACCTTAAAAACATGCAAACCACATATATAACTAGAACACATGAAATGGGTGTGATAATCTGGAATAACGTCACACCTGGGGTTTTGGAAATTAGGTCACATAATCCTTGTGCACCCGATGTCCCTAAATGGCTTCCTAATTTTAGATCAAAGTATATAACTTTGTTCTGAAGTTAACTGCACTGAGAGAATCAATATACCTCTTACCTGTCCAGATTTTCACAGAATATCCAGTTTTTGCATTATATTATTGGTCTGCTCCACATAAAATTTGTGGTTTACTGTCAAAGCAGTGATAATTGAAGTAACTATATAATGACATATATTTGACCTTCAGACTTCATATCCTTCTGAATAACACAAATACTGTTATTCTCTCAACTTTCTAAGTTTATAAGACCAATATTCAATATTTGTTCCTATTTTTGGACCTTTGTCCACCCATTATTTTAGGCTTTGTCCAGATTTCTGACTCCAAGAGGTTAAGAAGTGTAAGCGTCAACATCTATATCCTTGACTCCCGAAATATTAGCAAACTGAAAACTGAAGTATAGGTTTAATACATGAGGTAAAGGAGTACCTTGAGAAGTACCATGATGGAAGCCATGCAGAAAGCCCTTTGCCTTACAAGACCTATGCTCCTAAATTACCCAAAGTCTGGCCAACACTTAGAATGACAGTACAGAAATAAATAAAAATAACCTAACTTACATTACTGTCATAACATAACGTAACATAACATATAAATTGCAATCATTATATTGAATGAGATGGGATTGTAAAAGTCCTATAAGAATAATGAATTCCTCTGGCTAGCCTCAAACCAGCATTACTGCCTTTCCTAGGAAGTACTGAGCACCATGATGCTAGTGAACGTCTGCAAAACTGCTGTAGCAATTATTTACTTCATCCTTAGTACTGCTTATGCTCCATGGTGCTCTTTTACTTATTAAACCTGCATTTTGATTTTCAGTTTTCTGATATCTCAGGTAGTTGAGGATATATACATACATATATATATATATATATATATATATATATATATATATATATATGTATCAGAGTAATATGCTTCAATCTACTGTTAGAAAACTGCCCTAAATATGGTACTGGCCCAATACAATGCAATACAAATCCTGAAGGGTAATATTGTCTTTATAAACTGGTATAAGATGCAAGTTAGATAATTCATAAACAGTTATTTATTATTGCTGTGACAGTAACTGCCCAGTTTGTAAAACAGTTTTATATATAATGGTCCTGATTCTGTAACATTTGGGAAATCCAGCACATTTCACCAATAACAGCCTGTAATATGCAAAAATGCCCAGTGAACTCGAAATATCTTGGCGCATAACAGAGTAGAGCAGTGACACTGGCACACTGTCAAACAGTCACAGCCACTCCACAATTCATGAAAACTGTCTCATAAAGCTTGATGTACATTAACTAAGTTAAGGAAATTATATTATCCCAATGCAAGCTGCATGACATTCACAAGAAATACATATTCTCAGCAATCCCTACAGTAAGCCCAGAGCCAATTACAGAAGTCTCTGTAATTCATATCCTAATAAAAAATATTTGCTGGAAATTAAGGATCCAATGGAGTCCATAAAATTTATAATAAATAAAGGTGAAGAACAATCACGGTCACCTTGCCAGTGCTAACAGTGGCTAACAAATGAGTGCAGGACATGTGTGGGGAACAGAGGTAACGCACACACCAAAGGAAACAGGGAGTTAGAAAAGCAAATGTGGGATATGGGTGTAGAACAGGCACACACAAGAGGTCTGTTGGAATAGGAAAATCTAAGGGACAATCAGAGGGGAATGGACATTTTTGTTTGGTAGGAATAGGCCTCTTTTTGTTATGTGTGTGTGTGTGTGTGTGTGTGTGTGTGTGTGTGTGTGTGTGTGTGTGTGTGTGTATATATATATATATATATATATATATATATATATATATATATATATGTATTAGAAGCTGAAGTTAAGTACAAACTGCAGTTTTAAAGATAGTACTGTATTTTATTTTTCTGTCTATTTAATTGTTTAACTTAATTTTGCCTGACTAAAATATTTTTTGCCTGACTGAATTATTTTATATAATTTCTGGCATTGCTTTCTGTTCTCATCTGTCCTGAAACTGTGTTTTCCCCCTCCCTCCTACCCTATTCTTGTGGTGTTGTTATAGTTGGTGGCTTTGCAGTTGCCCAGCCCTACTGTAAATTTGATCTGGGACACCCCTCCCAGTCTAGTGTTCACTCTACTTAATATAGAGAGAACATTTGAGAAGGCCAACCCACTTCTTCCCTCCTTGCATTTTACTAAAAAAATGCTCTTCATTCATCTGCTTTTACTGTATTTGTGTTTCTTCCTTCTTTATTACCTTATTTTACTTTTGGCTCTTCTTAAAAGTACTCAGTTGTATTTATTCTGCTGCATTTATTACTGCTTGGTAGTAGCCTGAATAAATTGTAACTGTTATTCTAAGCCTGTTGGTTTAAGCACTTGGGCTTCAGACCAGTTCTTTTACATTAAGAAGGTTTGTGGTCTGCACTCTTGTGGGAGGAGAGGCTACATTCTGCCCTTCTGAGCTGGGAATTTCTGTTTAAAGGCTTATTGTGCCTGCTTATTTGACTGTTTCTTTCTGAAATTGGTGTGACTTGTTTGCTGTAGCATAGACTATATTCAGGCCTGCTGAATCTAGCTTTGTTTGTATAACTTGAGCACTAATCCAGGTCATCCTTTTTTGGAGAAGGTTCCTCTGCACCCTAGTGGGAGGAGTGTGCAGTTAGAACTTGTCTGATTGAAGACTGCTGGAACAGGGCTCAGTTTTGAACTTTTTTACTGGTTAATTGGTTAATTTGTATAAATTTTTTATTATAAAAATAATTACATTTTTTATATCTGCTTTACCATATTTGTGCTTCTTCACTTTATTTATTGCTTATTTTGCTTTTGCCTGTTCTTAAAAAAAGTAAAAGTACTTGCATTATTTGCATTTTTATACTACTATGTTTTTAGCCTGATTAAATTGCAACTGTTATTCTAAGCCTTTTGTTTAAAACACTTGGGTCAGACCAGTTGTGTTTTACATTGTTGTGGGTTTGTGTCTTCACTGTTGTGGCAGAACTGGTAACCATCATCTTCTAAGTTTAGAGGAGTGTGTGATTGAAGGCTTGTGTGTTATTCTAAAAAAGCATTAGTCTTCTGGTTTAAGCACTTGGGCTTCAGGCCAGTATTTTACATTAGAAAGTGTGGTCTGCACTCTTGTGGGAGGACAGGGTACTTACTAGCTATAGGCTATCAGCCCTAGGGCCTTCTAAGCTAACAATTCAATTCTGAATATTTCTTATTTATTTTCTTCTGACCCCCCTCCCTGCAAGGGCTAACTGCGTGATCCCTGGGGTGAATTTCCTTTCTCCCATCCAATCGTCAAGGTTCCTCTTGAAGAGGTCCAAAGAGGCACTCTGCTTGACATTTATGGGCAATCTATTCCAGAGTCTGGGGAGTCTCTGGGTCAGGAACCTATCCCTCCAACATGTTTTGTTTATTGTGATGACAAGGTTTAGATCCCTGGACCATGTAGCTCTGAGGGATTGGGATTTCTTTAAGTGTAGCATGTCCAACAGCTCTGGGTTTGACATGGCCTTGTATGTTAAGCAGAGATCGCCTCTGAGTAGACGATATGCGACAGAGTATAGCTGGAGTTTTTAAGGTGGTCAGCATAGGGCATCTGCTTTAGGCCTGTGATTCTTTTAGTGAGGTATTTCTGAGGCCTTTCCAGTTGTTGCAGATGTCTTGAGAGGTACATACCAAATGGGGCATTGTATTCTATAATGGGTCTAATGAGGGATGAGTACAGTGGGACAATGACCTCCTTTTTCTGGATGAAAAGCCCTTCATGATGAGGTGTGCCACATAGAAGGATTTCCTGACTGTTGTGGCGATGTGGTTATCGAAGGTGAGACCACTGTCCACCTGTGTCTCTAAGTCTCTTATCACACTTTCTGTGTTTAGTGTACTGCCACCTATATGGTAATTCATGGATACATGTTTTTTCCCAAAGGGATAACAATACATTTCTTGGCATTGAGCTTGAGCCCATGGCTCTGGCACCAAGCATCTGTTTCTGTAAGGCCCTTTTGTAGAGTATCCACATCATTTGGGGATTCAATAATGGCTCCCAGTTTGCAGTCATCTGCAAACTTTGTTAGCCATAGTCCCTTAGTGTTGACCTGTACTTCAGAGAAGTAGATGCCAAACAAGAGCGGCCCCAGGACTGAACCCTGAGGTACTCCACTTGTCACTTGTCTGGAGCTGGATTTGGAGTCCGCTACTTTTACAGTGTGGGTTCTATCAGTAAGCCATTTAGCAACCCATTGGGTGACATAGGGATTAATGCCCAACTTAGTAAGTTTATCTATGATTCCAGAGTGGGGGATGGTGTCAAAGGCCTTGGCAAGGTCTAGATAGGCTGTGTGGACCACCTTATCCTTGTCCATGGCTCTGGAGACTGATTCAAAGAAGTCAATCAGGTTCAGGAGACAAGATCGGCCCTTCACAAACCCAAACTGGGTGGGGTCCAGTGTTTGAAGGTTGCCAATGTCTTTGTTTATAAGTTCCATGATAATACGCTCCATGGCCTTGCAGATAAGGCTTGTCAGACTGATGGGACGGTAGTTTCCGGGATCCAAGGTGGATCCCCTTGTGGATTGGGATAACTATAGCTCTGCGCCACTCAGTGGGCACGAAACCTGAGGTGAGGCTATGATTAAACATGACACTTAGGTGAGGTGCCAGTTCATATTGTAGTTCATGTAGTACACAGCCCAGGATGTCATCTGGTCCCATGGATGCTGTATTCTTGGCTTTAGAGAGTGCGTTTTGTACCTGTGTGGCCGTTATTACTGGAATTTCGCAATCTTCGGTATTGAGATGGGCCATTTAGGGGTGAGAGGGGTGAAGTTGGCACTGAATCGATCTGCCAGGATATTGGCAATATCCTTCGGATCAGTATATTTAATGCCATTCTGTTTTAGCTCAGAGCAGATCTGACCATTGCCATTTAGATTCTTGACATAATTATAGAATGCTTTGTGGTTGTCTTTGGAATCTTTGGAAATTTTATTTTCGTAACTAGCTTTGGAGGATTTTATGAGGCATCTCAGTTTCTTACTGAGGCTAGTAAGGGAGTTTTTTGCATCCTGGGATTTTCCTCTTTTCTGCAAAAGTTTCTTCCTTTTGTTGTAAAGTTTGTTTATGGCAGAGGACCACCAGATTGGCTTCCTTTTTTTGGATGAGAGCATTTTGGTTCTATTTGGGATGGCACGATTCATGCATGAGTGGATGTGCTCATACAGTGCCGTAGTGTAGGATTCAGCAGTTGAACTTTCAGTTCCCGTCTGCATGGGTGTTATGAAGTTTGTCACTTCTGACTTGAGAAGCATGAAGTTGGCTTTAAAGAAGTTTTTTATGGTGGTTTCTTTACTGGGGGTGGGGTGGGATGTGGATGTTAAGGGTGATTAGCTTATGGTCAGACCTGACTAACGAGGGGGTGACCATAGGTATGGAGCATTGATTTCCCATGTTGGTAATGACCAGGTCTAGGATATTGGAGCCCCTGGTGGGACTATGGATTAGTTGATCCAGGGCGTTGGAATTTATGAATTCCAAGAACAGTTGCATAAAGGTGTTGGGACATGAGTAGTTTTCCCAGTTAATGGCAGGGTAGTTAAAATCACCCAGTATTAGGGTGTTTGGTTCTATCTTAATATTTTCCAGTATGTTTAGAAAGGTGTAGTGAGAATCTTGGGGTATGGTGGGGATCTGTAGCAAGCTACAATTTGGATTGCAGTCTTACCTAGTGTTAGTTGCACTTGGAGAATTTCAGACACATTGTGTTGGCCAACTAGCCTGGTGGTGTGAATATCCTTGGTGAATATTGACACTCCTCCACCTTTAGTGTTTCGGTCCTGGTTTGGTGGCGAAAAGTGTGGTAAGAGTTGTAGCCTGGTATTGCAGGGTGCTCTCTGGAGCCTTGAACCAGGTCTCAGTTACTGCACAGATATCGATGTTCTCCATTTTTAGGAGTGCCTCGAGAGAGTGCATTTTGAGGTTTAGACTTCTAGCATTGAGTAGCATTACCTTCAGATTTTGCATGCTTGTACCTGTTATCGTGGTGGTTTTGTCCTTTGAAGTTTGCCTAAAAAGGCACTATAGGGTGGCAAGAACCTTAGCCAGTAACCTGAATCCCAGGGCGACAGGTGCAGACCATCTCTGGCAAAGCATCGTGGTCTGTCAATCATGTCATCCCAGGCAGACAGATACTGGATCCCCTTTGAATGACACCATAAGCTTAGCCAATTGTTGAAGTCAATCATTTTATCCTTATATTGTGGTATCATTCTGGGCGAAGGCAGGATGCTACTCAGGGCTAGGGACATACCTGCCTGGGCCACATGATCCGAGAGCTTCCATGTCTCTTTTCATGTAGTCCAGGGAGGTGCGTCTCAAGTCATTCACTCCAACATGGACAATGACAGAGTCATATTTGTACTTGTTGTGGAGTGACTTGAGTGCATGCGTTATATGGCGGATCCTGGCACCCGACAGGCAGCTGACTGTAACTTTCTCCTTATTCAACCTGGTGAGAGGGACATCAGTGTGCCGGACTATAGAGTCACCTATGACTAAAGTGTTAGGTACATTGTCTTGCCTTAGGGGCTGTTGCTGGGTGGCACACTGGTGTTGTGAACTATGTGACACATTGGTTGTGATTGGTGTTTGTTTGCGTTTCAGCTTCAGAGGTCTTTGTTGCTTGGGCAGGTTACAGTTAAGGGCCTCTGCATATGTGGATTTAGTGTTGCTATATGTGGGTGTTGGTGGTGCGGGTTTAGAAGGGCTATGTGTTGCTTGAGGTGTAGTATGGGTGTTAACCTTCTCCTCTTGACTGTTTAGCACAATCTTGGGTGGAGAGAGCTTTGCTTCCATATTGGCTATATAAGTGCATCTCTCACAGGTTGTAGTGTTGGGTGGTAGGAGGAGAGGGTTGTCTGTGTACATGAGGCAATTGCTGCATTGCCCCAGTATGCCCAGATTCACCAGGTGGACAGGATAAATCACTGGAAGCTGACCCTTGGACATGCCTGGTTTGGGGCTTTTTTCTTTGTAAAGTATAGGAGCTGTTTCCTTAGCAAGGTACTTTGCAATTATAGGCTGTTTAGTGCCTACTATTAATTTCTCCTTGTTAACAAGGAGAGTGCAGTGTTTGTATGAGTTTAAGGCTTCCTAGTGCTTTCCAGCAGGTATTAGAGAAAGTGCTAGTCACAGGGATGCTTAAAGGTAAGATTGAAAAGAATGCACTCTGCAGTATGCACTAGAGAAGTTAGATGTGAAAGTAGGTAACTTGAGTTTTACCTGTTTAAAAAGTTAAGGTTTAGTGGAGAGTTACTATTTTTAAAACAGCAAGATGGACTGAAAGGAGTGGTCACTTTTGTATTTTGGTACTATGAAATACTGTAGGATGGCCAATAAATTTAAATAATTGAAGGGGTGGGATTTCAAAAGTGATGGTTTTGTGATTACTCACATAAGCCAGTGAAAGTAGAGAGAAATGAGATATATGGTCAGATTAACAAGAGAGGCGGGCAACTAGAAAGACAGTGGTATTTAACAAGACAACTTAAATGGGTGGGAGGGAAAAATTTTGCCTGACTCAGAACAGAGAGAGCTGTGGTCTCTTTTGAAGTTTTAATATGCTGTTAAAACAGAATGCAAGCAAAACACAAGGTAAAGAAAACAAACTACAGTATTCAAAATATAGAAAGGCAATACAGAAATACAAAAAATAACAGCAAACTAACCTTTCCTTCACAGCAAAGTGTAGCAGAGTCTGGATGAGCCTTTCTGGTAAAGCTGAATGGTTCAGAACTCATTGTAAGCACTAAATAAGCTATAAATTACTACAGCACTCAACTTTCCTCACTTGTCTAGAGGAAAGCAGTTTTTAGTACTTAATAAATAAGCAACTATCCAGGCATGTCTATGGGTCAGCTCCCGGTGTTTTCTCCTGTGTACCTGATGAATCTGGGCATCTTGGGACAATGCAGCATTTGCCTCATGTACACAGACAACCCTCTGCTCCTACCACCCAACACTACAACCTGTGAGAGATGCACTTATATAGCCAAACTGGAAGCAAAGCTATCTTCACCCAAAACTGGACTAGACAATCAAGAGGAGAGGGTAGACACTTGCACCACACCACACTCATTACATAGTCCTTCAAAACCTACACCACCAAAACACACACAGAAACACAAAACACACACCTACATTCATGGAGGCTCTCAATAAAAATCTGCCCAAGCAACAGAGACTTCCAAAGCAGAAACGCAAACAACTTCCATCCCCCAACACAACCCAAATGACACATAGCCCACAAACTGAGTCACTCAACCACAGCCCATAAGGCATAACAACGTACCCAACACTGTAGTCATAGGTGACTCTATAGTCAGGCACAATGATGTTCCACTTACCAGGCTAAACAAGGAGAAAGTTACTGTCAGCTGCCTGTTGGGTGCCAGGATCCACCACATAATACATGCACTCAGGTCACTCCACAGCAAGTGCAAATATGACTATTATTGTCCATGTTGGTGGAATGACCTGACACATACCTCCCTGAACTACATGAAAACAGACATAGAGGAGCTCTCTGATCTTGTAGCCCAGGCAGGTATGACCCTAGCCCTGAGTAGCATCTTGCCATCACCCAGAATGATACCACAGTACAAGGACAGTATGATTAACTTCAACAATTGGCTAAGCTTCTGGTGTCATTCTAAGGGATCCAGTATCTGTCTGCCTGGGATGACATGATCGACAAGCCACGATACTTTGCCAGAGATGGCCTGCACCTGTCGCCCTTGGGATTCCAGATACTGGTGAAGGCTCTTGCCACCCCTATAGTGCCTTTTTTAGGCAAGGTTAAAATGACAAATTCACCACCATAACAGGTGCAAGCAAGCAAAATCTGTGGGTAGTGCTACTCAGTGCTAGAAGTCTAAACCTCAAAATGCGCTCACTCGAGGCACTCCTTAAAATGGAAAACATTGGCATCTGTGCAATGACAAAGACCTGGTTCAATGCTCCAGAGAGCACCCCAGCATTACCAGGCTATAATTCATACCACGCCTTTCGACCACCTAACCTGGACCAAAACACTAAAGGCGGAGGCATGTCCATATTCATTAAGGATATCCACACCTCCAGGCTAGTTGATCAGCATAATGCATCTGAGATTATCCAAGTGCAACTTACTCTGGGCAAGATCGCAATCCAAATTGAAGCTTGTTACAGATCCCCAACCATGCCCCAGGATTCCCACTCCTCATTTCTTGATACACTGTAAAATATTAGGGTATAATGGATGATTTCAACTACCCCACCATTAACTGGGAAAATGACTCATGTACGAACTCTTTTGCTCAACGTTTTCTGGAATTCATAAATTCCAATGCCTTGAATCAACTTACCCACACCCCCATCAGGGGTAGCAATATCCTAGACCAGGTCATTAACAACATAGGTGACCGATGTTCCACACCAGAGGTCACTTCCTCATTGGTCAGATTTGACCACAAGCTAATCACCCTAGACATCCACATCCCACCCCCACCCCCATTAGGGAAACCACCGTAAAAAATTTCTCCAAAGCCAACTTCATGGTTCTTAAGACAGAAGTGGCAAATTTCAAGACACCCATCCAGACGGACAATAGAGGTATGACTGCTGAATCCTACACAAATGCACTTTTTAAGCACTTACATGAGTGCATGGATCATGCTATCCCTAAAAGAACCAATATGCTATCCTCCTCAAAAAGGAAGCCAATCTGGTGGTCCCTTGCCATAAACAAACTCTACAACAGAAGAAAGAAACTGTTGCAAAAAAGAGTAAAATCTAATGATTGGAGGAATTCCCTGGTCAGCCTCAGTAAGAAGCTGAGATCCCTCATGAAATCCTCCAAAGCTAGTTGCGAAAACCAAAATCACCACTGTTTCTAAAGACAACCACAAAGCATTCTATATGTCAAGAATCTCAATGGCAACACTCAGATCTGCTCTGAGTTACAGTACAATGGCACTAAATATACAGAACCAACTGATATTGCCAACATCCTGGCAGATAGGTTCAGTGCTAACTTTACCCCTCTCTCATCCCCTAAAGAGCCCATGTCTATACTGGAAGAATACAAAGTTCCTGTAATCATGGCTGCACAGGTAAAAAACACACTCTCCAAAGCCAAGAATACAGCATCCATGGGACCTGACAACATCCCAGGCTGTGTTCTACATGAACTACAGAATGAACTGGCACCCCACCTAAGTACCATGTTCAATCATAGCCTCACCTCTGGCTTTGTGCCCACTGAATGGTACACAGCAATGGTTATCCCACTCCACAAAGGGGGAGCCACCATGGAAATACCTCCCCATTAGCCTGAAGAGCCTGGTCTGCAAGGCTATGGAACGTATCATCATGGAACTTATAAACAATGACATTGGTAATCTCCAAACTCTGGACCCTACCCAGTTTGGGTTTGTAAAAGGCAGATCATGTCTCCTAAATCTGATAGACTTCTTTGAAGTGGTCAACAAAGCTGTAGATGAGGATAAGGTGGTTCACACAGCCTATCTAGATCTCGCCAAGACTTTTGACACCATTCCCCACTCTGGAATTATAGATAAACTCACTAAACTAGGTATAAATCCCTAAGTCACAAGATGGGTTGCCAACTGGCTCACTGACAGAACCCACATTGTGAAAGTAGCAGACTCTAAATCCAACTTCAGACCAGTGACAAGTGGAGTACCACATGGTTCAGTACTAGGTCCTCTCCTGTATGGTATCTACTTCTCTGAAGTACAGGCTAACACAGAAGGTCGTTGGCTAACAAAGTTCACAGATGACTGCAAACTAGGAGCCATAATCAAAACTCTTAACGATGTGGACATCCGACAAAAGGGCCTCACTGAGACAGATGCCTGGTGTCAAAGCCATGGCCTCAAGCTCAATGCCAAAAAGTGCATTGTCATCCTTTTTGCTAAAAACTCTGTACCCATGAACTACCACATAGGCGGTAGCCTACTTAACACTGAAAGTGTGATAAGAGACCTTGGGACACAGGTGGACAGTAGTCTCTCCTTTGATAATCACATCGCCACAGTAGTCAGGAAATCCTTCTACTTGGCACACTTCATCACAAAAGGTTTCTCATCCAGGAAAAAAGAGGTCATTGTTCCCCTCTATTCATCACTCATTAAACCCATTATAGAGTACAACGCCCCTTTTGGTATGTACCTCACAAGACATCTGCAACAACTGGAAAGGCCACAGAAATACCTCACAAAGAGGATTACTGGCTCCAGCTTTACTCTGTTGCATATTGCCTACTCAGAGGCGATCTCTGCCAAACATACAAAGCTATGTCAAACCCAGAGCTGTTAGACATGCTCTACTTAAAAAAATCCCAATCCCTCCAAGCTGCATGCTCTAGGGACCTAAACCTTGTCACCACAATAAACAGAACATGTTGGAGGGATAGATTCCTGTCCCAGAGACTTCCCATACTCTGGAACAAACTACTTATCTATATCAAACATAGCTCCTCATTAGCACTCTTCAAGAATAATCTTGATGATTGGATGGGAGATAGGAAATTCACCCTGGGGATCACTTTTGTGGCTCTGTTTGACAGGGGCACAGGAAAATAATTTTCTTGGATAGCAAAAGCCAGGGTACCATTTGGCTAGGCTTATATAGGCCCTAGGGCAATAGCCTAGTACCTACCTATGAACCTATGAACCTATATATAATATATATATCATTGACCATGGGTATGACTGAGCAAAGGACAGCCATGTGAACAACATTATGCAGAAACATGTACATAAGTCAATGCATATGTACACAATTTGCTGAAATGTGTGAATAAAGAAGGCAAGCAAAAATATAACATAGGCCAAAGAAGGCATACTGTTATGTTACTATATAAATCAACCATAGAAAGCTATATATGTGAATGGTACTGTGGTGGTCTATGCATTCTGTAATGTAGGACTGGCTAACTATAGCTAACATATTTATATTATACAACATGGCACCATCATTGCCATTACATGTCACACACACAAAGCCAGAATGCCACTGTGATTACAGCATGACAAGTGTTATTCAAAGCACAGCAGCAAGGAGATGTCCTGCTGTTGAATAGACATGACGTGGCAACCTACAAGTCATACCCATACCACTGTGTTATTTGTGTATGCATCAAATAGAGAAACACATGGACAGCAGCATGTTGATGAATGTCTGTTGTGGTGATGTGTATCATGCACCCATTGCAATATAATGCTAAGCATCACATGACATCTGCATGTACATTTGGATGTGTATCACATAAGCATTGAAGCAAACTGCTATGCATTCACAAGTGTGCCTATACAGTCCAATCACTTACATGGCAAATACCGTGATGGCAGCAGTACGCAAGTGGATCACACAGACAAGACTTTCAGTCCTGAGGGCCTGTGCCCATTAGAATGAACACCATGAATGATTTCCAGGGCTATTTCCATAAATGAGTCCTGCATAGCCTGTGTCATATCCTGAAAAAAATTCCTTATTGTGTCTCTTATCTGTGTCTAAAAGACATCAGTCATCACACCCCAGATCTGGTCCTGAAGATCATCTTGTGGTGGAGCTGAGAGGCATCTCCTCTGGGGTGGAGCAGTGATAATGGCTTGTGAAGGTACAGGTTCTTCCTTGTCATCATCATCATCTCCATCATGGTCACCATCATCATTGGAGAACTCAGGTAGTGGTCTGGCATGTGCTCATGTCTAGCGTCTGATGGGTGAGTGTCCATGGGTCCAATGCATTGTCAAGGTGAATCACAAAACAAGAAAGAAAGAAAGAAGGTATATAATGTGCATACAAGTAACTGTATAAGTACATAATATACCCACTGTGACAGAATGCACAGGCAGAAGACAGTTAGTTTGACACCTTACAATAAGGTATGACCATAAACAACTGTACCACTATACGTGATGTAGGTCATAAATCCAAACCATAACACTGAAAACCATGTCTGTTGGGCAGCACATTCCTGTGAAAAGCATGGCTGACATTAAACACAAACTGATGTGTGTATCAGAAATGTAGCAGACATTAACTACTATGCCTTCACCATGCCATGAGAAGAAAAGAATATCACCATACATTGCAGGTGTCATTAAAACTCACATTGTCAGATGATACGGCCTAAAAGGATTATGTAGGAGTATAATAAAAATAATTGCTGCTAGTGGATGGACATTCATGCAAATGACCCATTTCCTATGTTCTATTATCTATAATTATTGATGATTTCAAAAGAAGCCCATGTCAGGACCACTGTATCCATCATAGAATGTGAGCAGGTTACTCTGGGATGTACCATGGCATGCATAACACAGCTTACTAGTGGAACTCCTGCCATTGCCTGAGCACTTATTTATCAGCCATCATTATGCATGACAAGCATGGTCACAGCCAGCACACTTACATATGCTGACATTTGAAAAAAAGAATGCTATGACACTGTGTCATGCAACACTGACAAGCATCTACATTGCAAAACAATTGCTATATTGTTATACCACTGTAATACTGGCAACATAACACAAATACTATGGCCTGCATAGTACTTGATGTATGTCTCCTTATATTGGCCTCAGTGTCTGAAAGAGTATCACTATTTCCATGTTTCCTTTCTTTTATATGTGCCTTGCACATTTATGTCAGAGTGTGTATATGTGAATCACACACCACTGTAACCCAGGTATCTGTGCATTTAATGACTCATGTGAACAGCTACCAAATAGCATACTGGTATAATTATGATATAGTGAGATGATAATCCAGTAGGAAATATAAAAATGGAAGATTAATAAACACATATTGGAGGGCCTCACATTCAAACCCGCAACTCTTAGCTATGTTTATACTCCAGCCCTGATGCCTACCTGCCTAGCTAACCCAGCTTATCTCAAATGGCATGGAGGAAATGTAACTAAATAAATCAGAGCTATGAATTTGTGGGGATGGGACAGTAACATGCATCATGGCTTATACTTTACAAGATGCTTATAATACTGTTCAAAGTGCTGTGTATATGTGTATATGTACAAAAAACTTGCAAGTGTGACTGCATATCATCACAGTAGTCACAGCATAAAAACACAGCTGTAAAATGTCATATCTCAAATAGCAGAACACTGTCATTTAACATATAGCTGTTAACAGACAGCTATGAATTCCTGATCATCACATACACACAAATGTAGTTTATGTGAGAGGGAAGGAAATATAGACATATATTTTGTTGTCTTGAGAAACTATACATCAAAATGTCCCAGATCTATAGTAAAAATGTATATCTGAACATCTGACTCCCTCCAAATAACAGTATGAGAAGAGTGATGAACTGGAGTTAATAAACAATGCCAGAGTTATACACTACATTCAATTTGTGAATGTTATTGTTTTCCACATTCATTCTGCAAAACTAGTCACTATGTTCAAAGCTTTACACATACAACTGTAGTAAAAGAGCTGCTGTTGGCAGTAAATTAGGGATAAGCATGTGCAAAATACCTATAAACGTTAACAAGCAGGTACGGCATTTTCAAAATGTTTACAGACACACAGATGAAAATTTAATGAAAGCTGTCCTCCACATGGAGATGCATGATGACATATATGACACAGTAACAGGATATGGCGAAACTCATGTGATGTACAATGCACCTGTAGGCCAGATGTCCCTGTGTACAAAAACAGTGACATTATTTTCAGAAACTTGTGTGATGTACAATGCACCTGTAGGCCAGATGTCCCTGTGTACAAAAACAGTGACATTATTTTCAGAAACTTGTGTGATGTACAATGCACCTGTAGGCCAGATGTCCCTGTGTACAAAAAGAGTGACATTATTTTCAGAAACTTGTGTGATGTACAATGCACCTGTAGGCCAGATGTCCCTGTGTACAAAAAGAGTGACATTATTTTCAGAAACTCGTGTGACGTACAATGCACCTGTAGGCCAGATGTCCCTGTGTACAAAAAGAGTGACATTATTTTCAGAAACTCATGTGACGTACAATGCACCTGTAGGCCAGATGTCCCTGTGTACAAAAAGAGTGACATTATTTTCAGAAACTCGTGTGACGTACAATGCACCTGTAGGCCAGATGTCCCTGTGTACAAAAACAGTGACATTATTTTCAGAAACTCGTGTGACGTACAATGCACCTGTAGGCCAGATGTCCCTGTGTACAAAAGCAGTGACATTATTTTCAGAAACTCATGTGATGTACAATGCACCTGTAGGCCAGATGTTCCTGTGTACAAAAACAGTGACATTATTTTCAGAAACTCGTGTGACGTACAATGCACCTGTAGGCCAGATGTCCCTGTGTACAAAAACAGTGACATTATTTTCAGAAACTCATGTGACGTACAATGCACTTGTAGACCAGATGTCCCTGTGTACAAAAACAGTGACATTATTTTCAGAAACTCGTGTGATGTACAATGCACCTGTAGGCCAGATGTCCCTGTGTACAAAAACAGTGACATTATTTTCAGAAATTCGTGTGACGTACAATGCACCTGTAGGCCAGATGTCCCTGTGTACAAAAACAGTGACATTATTTTCAGAAACTCGTGTGACGTACAATGCTCCTGTAGGCCAGATGTCCCTGTGTACAAATAGAGTGACATTATTTTCAGAAACTCGTGTGACGTATAATGCATCTGTAGGCCAGATGTCCCTGTGTACAAAAAGAGTGACATTATTTTCAGAAACTCGTGTGACATACAATGCACCTGTAGGCCAGATGTCCCTGTGTACAAAAACAGTAACATTATTTTCATACATCACAGTTATGTTACGCAGTGCTGCAGCCTATGAATATGGTGTGAAACCATACCTGCACTGTCCGTATGTGCACCTGCATGGTTGAGTGTTTCCATATATGGTGGGGCAGCCAGGACCATGCTATCAGAGTGGATGCACAAGACTGCATTAGAGTAACACTGACAGTTGATCCCCTATTTCCTGTAGTCAGTCTCACCCCATTGATTGTTATACAGACCATGGACAATATCATCTGTCTGTGGTTGTTGTGAAGTCTGATGCCATGGGAGCCTGTCATTTTTACTAACCATAGGTGACACCATTTAGTACATGATACTTTATCCACACTTTACATTGATACATGTTGCTTGTGAAATAGATAACAGGTCTGCAGTATGTCCTGAGTTGTTTTCTTGTTTGCATCTTTTGATAGTGGACAAATACGAATGGGGTTCACTGAGGTAAGTCCCTTGTTGTCTGCCATACACACATACACCACTATAAGTCTGTATGCATACCTGTGTCACTTATGGCCTGAGATGATGGTCCCTGCCATGATAGAGTTGTATATTTTCATACTGTATTACATTAGAATTATGTTGTTACATCAGATTATCAATGTATATATCTACTGGGCAATTTCCATTAAATGCAATCTTTGCTGTTGTGCCGGGGCAACACTTGAACATTAATTTTAGATGCATGTACTTCTGTACCTGTGGCTTGTTATGACTCAGAGGTGTGTGTCAGATGCTGCCATGTCACCTAGGCCTGGACTTGGAGTCACATCCTCCATCACCCACAACCCCTCCTGCTCCTCCTCTGATAGCTGCAGAATGTCATTTGCAAACATCAGGGTTCTTGAGTTAGTTTACCTACACCTGCAGCAGGAACACTGCCATATGTTGTTGTTAGCATATTGTATAGCATGGTGCACATAGTAATCATCTGTGCTACCTTTTTAGATGTGTATTGCAGTGCACCTCCAGATGTGTCCAGGCATGTGAACCTGGCTTTTACTACACCAAAGACACACTCTAAGGTATTTTGTGTTGAGGCATGAACTCTATTATAGTCCTTCTCTGCAGGAGTGGAAGTTTCTCTATATGATGTCATCAGCTACGGCTTAAGTGGATAACCACAGTCACATTTTGGGGAAGGGAAACACATATGTTATCATTATGAATAATGTTGTCAGGGATGTATTTAGCTTACATCCTGTGTTCCTGCACTTACCCAGTAGCAGTCTCTCAGGTATTTCACCTTGCTGGAATACAGTCCTCAGATCAATTTTCCTCCATATGGCAGCATCATGGACTCTCCCAGGATGTGTCACATTGGCATTTGTTATGCTGCCATCTGCTGCACACACCACCTGCCAGTTCAGGGATGGCCACCCTTTTCTATTGATGTATATTCCTGCTTGCGCATGCACAGGGGTCTTAATAGGAATGTGGGTGCAGTCTATTGCCCCAAGAACATATAAGTTTGTGATGTTATAGAAATGATGCATGACAGTTTGCCATTCCATGGGCATAAATATAAATATAAAGTGCATGTATTTATCTGCCTTGATGCACATTACTGCCAGGAACTGTGTGAGGATAGGACAGGCAGCTATCTGTGACTCTCCTACAGCATCTCCCATATGTCATTGGAATGTCCTGAATGTCTGTACACCTAGGCTCAGACAGACTTTTGTTTCAAGAGGTATGAGGTTGCCTCACAATGTATACACAGAGGTGTGTGGGACACACATGTTGCACACTGCCTGCACCAGCTGTCTGTCTAAGGGATACTTGTTAATGATTTTTTGATCTGAGAGCTGGCTTAGTTGTAGTCTGGTTCTCTGTCCAGCTGGTTGCCTTCTAGGATGCACAGCCAGATCCTCCTCCATAGTTTGCAGTAATGTAGCCTGTTGAAGTTCACTGTAGGAAGCATTTTTTTATGTACCAGTATTATTACAGATCTATAGGATTCCATGGAAATAGATTCCTTTCCTTGCATTGCAGTATGACATTTGCCGTGGAAATAGAAGACAGAGTCAGCATTGCATTTTGTCTCAATTAAGCTGGGTTGGATGTACACAATGTGTTTTGGAATCCAATGGGTATGAGCAGAATCCATAATTATCCTATGCTGAATAAATATGTACTCAGACATTATTGGAGTGTACCTTCTGAAATCGCATCCACAGCTAGTGTTCTGAATTATTTCTTCAGCATGCTGCGCTGTCTGTAATTAGCTTTTGGAATCCGGTTGAATATGTTACAGCAGATATGTCATACTCTGGGAATTCTCATATATGATGGGCACTCACAGGAATATTTTAATTTATACTGCTCAAATATACTAAATAATGAAACTGTAGTGCTTCATACAAGTAACAATGTTGGATCATTCCTTTCACCAGGTGAATACCCCATAGGGTCTTTAACTATTATAAACCTACAAGTAATCTCAAAAATACTTCCTTCATATTTCTTCTAATTAAACCATCATGCATACATCATTAAAATATTTATTTATGCTAATTCATTCTAAAACCATCTGTCTACCAAACTATTGGTAATATTACTATGCTATAGAGAAAAATATCATGGTGCAGAAAAAAAGTGAGACAAGAAAGGCCTGTTAATATATTAAAGGATGAACAGGGGTGAAAGGGTAATTTGTACTACTGCACTGCTAGTCTACAACCCCCATTTTTGGCAATATTTTTTTTTAATTATTTATTTTTTGTTTGTGCAGCTTGTGATAGCTGCTGAGAAAACTCTGAGCATAAGGGAAGCATACCTTTTAACCTCTAAGTTTAAGAAATTTAAACAAGACCAAAAATAAAGTGGGGACAAAGACTGAAAATCAGGGACAGATTTTAAATTATGAACAAAAAATGGCCATTCTGTGAAAATGTGGACAGTTGAGAGGCATGATGGGAAGTGCAATTCAAAAGACTGTGAAACCAAAGCCAGGATAAAGAGCATGAAACCAAGGCCATGATTCTGCCTGCAAGGCTGCCTTTTAAAACTGTTCAGAGAATACAGTGATCTCCCCACTAACATGTAGGCATTTATTCATATTATTACCCCCACTGGCAATACTAAAGTGCCACTATTATGGGGAATGGTTGGGCTCTGAAGAGTAACAGCCAGAAAAATGAGCATGGGGCTGGCTAGTACGTCAGCCACAAGTTACAGCCCTCTTTGCTCTGATAAATAATTGAATTTTTCAGTATGCCTGCAACTGAAATACTTTCTAGATAAGTAGGTTATCATGTACTAGCTCATGTCCTGAAGATCTCAGGCAGGGATAGCAGACAGGGAACATTATATATTATATGAATTAAATTCTGCCTATTAGATGTATTGTGATGTCCTTTGGCAGGGGGGCTGTGTGTGTGTGTGTGTGTGTGTGTGTGTGTGTGTGTGTGTGTGTGTGTGTGTGTGTGTGTGTGTGTGTGTGTGTGTGTGTGTGTGTGTGTGTGTGTGTGTGTGTGTGTGTGTGTGTGTGTGTGTGTAAATGTGTATATGTGCATTTTGGGGGATGAGCCCATAAATATGAATTTCAGAAACTAAGTACAAGGGATAGGATCATAGCAGATTACTTGGCTATCAGCCCGCAGGTCATTTTAAGGCTAGTCATTTCATCCTAATGTAACACCATAGAAATGCTAGTCAATACCCACGATTTTATTTAATGATGACTGCCCATGTCCAGGAGGGATGTGGGTGCTATCCCTGATAAGAATTTACAGTGCCCCATTCAATCTTCCAGGTTCCTCTTGAACAGTGTCAGAGAAGTGCTCTGTTTCACATGAATTGTTAGCCTGTCCAAAGATATGGCAGTCACAGGGAGTTAAACCTGTCCCTCCAGCATGTCCTGCTTAAGATGCAGGCCATAATTAGGTCCCTGAAATGAGTAGCCCTAGTCCCATTTGATTTATGGATATGCAGCAAGTTCATTAGGTTTGGGTCTTGTTTTCTCTGAAGGACAGGCATATGTCTCCCCATATGGAGTATAGTGACAGGGACTTTAGTCAGTCTGTGTAAGGCACATGCTGGAGCCCGATGTTTATCAGTGCTTCTTAGTTTCACTCCTCAGAAATATCACTGCCATAGACAAGGCCCACAATTCTCAGACGCTGAAGAGAATTCTGAAAAACAAATAATAATGTTAGTATGGTTAGGCTTATTTCCATCTACTGGGATTTCCTCACAACTCTTGCAGACTCTTGAACATAATATATACTAACAGCACATATTTTGTGTTAGTTTCTTTGTAGCACATAAGACAGATTTAGTCACCTCATTGCTAACAGAATCAAAATATGAGCACCGGCTGAAGCATCATTAAATGAACAAGAGAAGAAACTATAAACTCAACTATATTCATTGATATTTTATTAATAGGTTTTATGTGCAGTACTGTTATAGACTTTTGGCTTGAATGTAGCCTTTTGAAGGAAATGTTCATGAACCGTGGCTATCCTGTACGACTCTTGGATGAACTTATTTTAGAAGTTGATTCTAAAAGTTGATTCTAAAAGGATCAATGGGTTTTATAAACCCCTATTGAACCAATCACATTTTTCCCCTTTGGGTGTGCAGCATCCTGACACACCATCTGGGTTGATATGTGGTCTTGACATTATGGCCAATTCACCGGTTAGAAGAGGTGGACGTGACTTTTCTATTAGTTTTCTCACTACATTCAGTTTGAATAGTGATTTAATTCTATCTACAATACGGAAAAATTGGCATTTTATCACCAACAACGCAACCTTAGTTGAGAAGTTAGGTTTGTCCCCTTCATTTGTATTTAAAAGAGGCAGCAATCTTAAAGAGTTGTTACAAAGGGACTTTACATCTTTCACCTTCAATAAAAGAAAAGGTATGTCTATCTGTGGCTTTTGCAATTGGTGTAACAGAATCAAAGTTGGTGAAACTTTTTTTATTAGGAACAGGAAATACTTCATTCATTTCCCCCTCAACTGTGAAAGTAAGTCCATAATCTATGTTGCCTTGTGTGACTGTTGTCCTGCTTTTTATATTGGCAAAACGGACCGTAGGGTCCGTGATCGTGTTTATGAACACATGTATGCCATTAGGAATAAAAAACATGAAAATGCACTGGCTAAACATGTTGTTTCTAACCCAGGACACAGTTTTTCTTTCATGGCCATAGATCAAGTACTCACAAAGATTAGAGAGGGTCCTGTTTCATTACTCCTTGAAAACCGTGAACTGGAATGGCAATTGAAGCTTGACGCTTTCCGCCATCCAGGTCTCAACGAGAATTGTAACATTTCTTCGGTTTTGAAACTAAGGAGTTATTTTAGATAGATTTTCCTGTTATTTTCCTCTGCTTTTATTAGAGTTTTACCACTTTAAAATAATAAAAAATAAAAATAAAAAATAAAAAATAAAAATGTTTTGCTCTGTTTAGCACTGTTAGCCTGTATATGGTCATATATACACCCCTTGCAATGTACTTTCTATAAGTACTTGCATGTAACCTTTGTTATGCTGGCCACTGACCTGATTTTTATATTATCTATTATTTCATCATACGTTCAAGTGAGTTCCTATATGAACGTTTATTATAGTGGGATTAACTACATATTTGCTTTTATTGTTAAGGAGTCTGATTACTTTGGTAATTATGGTTTGATTTTAGTGTTGGATTTTTTTACCTAAAATGTACGCATTTATGAGAATTTTGTTATATAAATGATTTTTATAGATTACTCATATAAGCCTATTTAATAGGTTATAAGTTATTCACTTTATAGCGAGTGCCTAGTTTTTAAATCCCGCTCAATAGTGGGATGATAATATGACATCATTTCCTGCATTCCATGTTTAAATGATTTGTAATTGTTTCTTATCTTGTTTTTTATTCTGAAGAAGCTGCGACAGAGGTTGCAGCGAAAACGCTTGAACATTGATTAAACTGCGTTCAGTTCACCACTTTTGTGTATACGCTTTTTTGCTGCTTCGGCAAGGTACCCGTGGTTATTCTTTTTTTTTTTTTTTTTTTTCCTATTCTTCATTCAGGTCCCTGAAATGAGTAGCCCTAGTCCCATTTGATTTATGGATATACAGCAAGTTCATTAGGTTTGGGTCTTGTTTTCTCTGAAGGACAGGCATATGTCTCCCCATATGGAGTATAGTGACAGGGACTTTAGTCAGTCTGTGTAAGGCACATGCTGGAGCCCGATGTTTATCAGTGCTTCTTAGTTTCACTCCTCAGAAATATCACTGCCATAGACAAGGCCCACAATTCTCAGACGCTGAAGAGAATTCTGAAAAACAAATAATAATGTTAGTATGGTTAGGCTTATTTCCATCTACTGGGATTTCCTCACAACTCTTGCAGACTCTTGAACATAATATATACTAACAGCACATATTTTGTGTTAGTTTCTTTGTAGCACATAAGACAGATTTAGTCACCTCACTGCTAACAGAATCAAAATATGAGCACTGGCTGAAGCATCATTAAATGAACAAGAGAAGAAACTATAAACTCAACTAAATTCATTGATATTTTATTAATAGGTTTTGCTTCTAATCCAAACCTTGTTAATGGAGTTTTTTTGTACATTCCTGGTTATCTTCAGCAGTACTTCAGTCAGAAACAACTTTTCTTCAGGTGTGTGCGTGTGTGTGTGTGTGTGTGTGTGTGTGTGTGTGTGTGTGTGTGTGTGTGTGTGTGTGTGTGTGTGTGTGTAGGAGAGAGAGAGAGAGAGAGAAGGAGAGACCTATGAATACACAAGCTGTTTCAAATGAATTTCTGGAAACTCAATAGGAGTCAAATGTTGATACAGTTTCTCTTCTCATTCCTCAGAAATATTACTGTCATAAACTCATAATTCTCAAGAGTTTGCAAAATGTAATTGCATCACATTTTCAATACTGTACAGACTTTTGGGAAAACAAATAATGATGTCTCAAACTTATTGTTTCCACTCTGTCTGGGGTTCCTTACTACAGCTGCTGACATTTGAATGTAATGCATGGCAAGATCCCATTTCATGCTGCCCTGCCTGCAGAGCACTTCAGGGAGATTAGTCGAATTTAAGCAATTCTCAGCTAATAGGGGCAAAGTGTGAGGAGTAGCAAAGGTACCATTAGATTAAAAAAAGGGGAAAGTTTAAGTGTAGCTGCCTTTACTGTTCTTTTGTAACTCTGTTCTGCTTCTAATCTGGATCTTGTTAGTGTAAATTCCTTGCACATTCTTTTGATATTTTTTGTTAATACTTCTGCCAAGGAGCATTTTATTTTTTTTTTAGCATTGTATATGAAATGCTAAGGACCGTTGTGGAGGCATTCAGACAAGAAGACAATATCCACAAGTGCCAATTATGACTACTCAAACCAGAATGAAAAAAAAAATAATAATCTGGGAATCGAGACTATTTTTTGTGGAACTTTTTGAAGTTACCCCTGTTTATCCCAATCATGAAGAAATGCACAGAGGAGATGAGCTAAACAAACCTTGCTATCCTTTGCATTATTCTGTATGTGTTTCTATTTAGTCCAATCATTCACGGGTCTGTGTGGCAATCGGGCAATGTATTCCAAGTCTAATTCAACTTCAGTTAATGAATAGGCTAACTTTGACAGAAATAATCATAGAAATATACTAAATTTATGTATTTTTAAAATGCATCTGCTACTTTAGCTGTGTCTGATAAAGGAAACTCAGTCCATTTGAAAAATACCTTAATTGCGGTGTGTGTGTGGCATTATCAGTTTTCAGATTAGTGTTAATGCCTTATGCATCAGCTTTATGGAAGTGTAGCTTTAAATGAATTGCTTCTGAGTATCGCAGACAAATAGTAAGATATAGTATTTGAACTTCAGGGTTATGTAATTTAATTGCAGCTGGATATATTTCAGAAACTTGACATTTAATAGTCAAAGTATTACATAAATGCAGAGCCACTTTAATTGTATCTGCATTCTTCTACATCACAATGGCAATCTGAAAATAATAATAATGAGAATATTTAAAATAATGCAGGAAAAAAACACCAGTGGCTTATTTGTTTAATACTTTTGTTTAGTACTACAACAAGGAAGAAGTATATGCTGTGAGGAAAGTCATGACATCTCCATCCCACAACAAGATTTTAGATGAAGTCACCTTCCCTACATATAAAATAAAATATATAAAAATAGGGTTGCCACCTTTTCAAATGGCCAAAGTGGGACATTTTTGGTACAAACATCAGATTTTATAGGCCGACACATACCCACGGTCAGTACAAAGGATAGAACTTAACTTTTTTGCCTAAATAAAAGCTTATTCTTGTAGCATTTTAGTTGCTTATTCTGTTTCTTATAACATTTAGGTATTTTAGATACAGAATAACTGTTTTATGCAACTATTACATAAAATATAGGAAATAATTTTGTCCTAAAATCTCAGGACATTTGCCATTTTTACAATTTTTTGTCAGGACACAACTGCCCAAAGAGGGACTGTCCCTCGCAAAGTGGGACAGGTGGTAACCCTATATAAAAATAACATAAATATATAAATAACATAAATAAATAAATAAATAAATATGACTGAAACAGCAGACAGTCAGAGACTCCAAGAGGATCAAAGTTCATTAAGACAGTAGACTAGTGATGAATCGATTGATTCTTTTGGCCTGTTTGGTGTGTTATGTTTGGTAAAGCAAATTCCTTGAGGGCAAAGTGGTGTAAGTGGTGTGTTATATAACTGGATATGCTCTCATCCAACCAGTTTGGTGCTTTAATATGGCTATCATCGCCCATCTCAAACTTACAGTGACTCAGAAAGTTTGCTACAGGTAGAAACACTGGAAAACACATACTCAACCCAGCCATTGAGAATATAGTCAATCAATATTAATTAACTTGGTATATCAAGTGATTTTATGCTTAACTGTAACTTGTAAACAATACTGATATGGCACTTCCATGTGCCTTTCACTTCAAGAGTGGTCAGGATAAAAAAAGGATTTAGGCTCTGTATATTTATTGAAGTATTCACTTGATCAATTTTATTGTGGTAGATGTCTGGTTTGCTTCCTCATCTCCACATTATGTTTCCTAATAGAGGACCTGCTTAAACTCTAGCTTGCTTTTGTTTTATTTTAGTATAATTTTCTAAGACTTCTCCTACCTCTTGAAAGCAAATATAAGTAAAGCTGTTTCCCAAAAAATGTCAGAGCTTGGAAGCCATTTATACATTCATATCTTACAGTCAGGAGTAAGGTTTAGTTTATTAGAACACTTTAATGACTTGTACAGTGATACCTTATCTCCACCTAATACTTAGGCACTGATGTTCTTATTTTTAGACAGACTTTACTAGTTTTTCCACTGTAATAATTTATCAGTGTTACTCATAAGAACTTAAGCTTGAGAGTAATAATACTTTCATAAATTATCAGTGTTACTCATAGAACCTTCAGCTTGAGAGTAATAATACTTTCATAAATTATCAGTGTTTCTCATTGGACCTTCAGCTTGAGAGTAATAATACTTTCATAAATTATCAGTGTTTCTCATTGGACCTTCAGCTTGAGAGTAATAATACTTTCATAAATTATCAGTGTTACTCATAGGACCTTAAGCTTGAGAGTAATAATACTTTCATAAATTATCAGTGTTACTCATAGGACCTTAAGCTTGAGAGTAATAATACTTTCATAAATTATCAGTGTTTCTCATTGGACCTTCAGCTTGAGAGTAATAATACTTTCATAAATTATCAGTGTTTCTCATTGGACCTTCAGCTTGAGAGTAATAATACTTTCATAAATTATCTGTGTTTCTCATTGGACCTTCAGCTTGAGAGTAATAATACTTTCATAAATTATCAGTGTTTCTCATTGGACCTTCAGCTTGAGAGTAATAATACTTTCATAAATTATCAGTGTTTCTCATTGGACCTTCAGCTTGAGAGTAATAATACTTTCATAAATTATCAGTGTTACTCATAGGACCTTAAGCTTGAGAGTAATAATATTTTCATAAATTATCAGTGTTACTCATAGGACCTTAAACTTGAGAGTAATAATATTTTCATAAATTATCAGTGTTACTCATAGGACCTTAAGCTTGAAAGTAATAATACTTTCTTGGGATCAGACATCTTTTACTGCAGTGTAAATACAACTGCCCTAACCTGCATAGAAGTATGACTGAATATATTAAAGGCAGAAATCAAAAATATATTTGTGTATGCTATTTAATTATAAAGAAATAAAATTAAGGAACAAAGAAGAAAAGAATCAAGAACACAGTGGTAAAAAGTTTTACTGCAAAGTATATATAAATTAAAAAATAAGGTTTATGGATTAATATACTTCAGACTCATTAGATTTGAGCAATGTAAAATATCTGCTAGTTTCCAAGTTGCTATATATGCCAGTAATTCTTCTATCAGATGCCAAAAGCATCAATCCTTATTCAATTGTTTAGTCGTTGAAGATGTTGTGGAATATGTGCAATAAAATAAATGCCAAGTATAAGTAAGAAAACAAGCAAACAAATAAATAAAATATACAAAATATCAACTAATAGGCAAAGGCATGCCTGTCTGTAAAATAATCTTATTAAATGTATGTCTGTAGTGAGCATTACATTAAAACCATCCCATGTATATAATTTGTTTTTGGGTGGGGATAGGGGACAAAGAGAGATATGTATCAGTGTCTCCAGTGAAATCTGCTGTATTTTTCAAATTTCATTTGTTTCCAAGTAGCACACAGTTTCCAAACAACTCCATTCATGATATAGTTTCCAAGCAATTCCAAGTTATACTGTTTAGTATTGGAAACCAAAGTACCTTGCACTAATCATTTGTGCTTCATATTCAGGGACTTCTTCAGTTTGCCTTAGAGCACTGGTGTGTATCGTCTCTTACTTTGTGAGCAAACAGAGGGCACTTATGTTTCTGTAAATACCTGTTAAGGTACGTGTTTCCAAATATTCCAAATACTGTGCCTATTATATGGGAATAGTGTCAAGTGCTCTACAAGTATCTTTTGGGGGCAGACTTTTTAGCATTTTAATGTATTTTTATTTTGTAAACAAATATGTAACTGATAACAGTTTGGCATATAAAGCAGAGTTTTCATACCCAAGGCCAGGAGCATCTAATAGGAATAGCACAACCAATATTATGTATGTCAAACAGAAAAACTATATGATTTACAATACATTTAAGGCAGTAATCTTCTAATCCAAAAATTGTAAAGTAAATAAATAAATATAAATTTACTTCCATCCTGGGAAGTATAGGCTATAATTACAAAAGCTTCTGAATCATCTGAAATAAATCATAATGTTTAATTAAAATGTTTCTATTTCCTTTGTATTCTTTATTAACTTTAATGGCAGTATAACAAAGAGAGAACTTCATAAACAAGGCAGTACAATTGTGCAAGTAAACTTACCATAATAGCAAATGTTCGAATGATCTCTGCCGCAGTAGCCTTAGCTATATGGAATTATATCCTGCACAGAATATAACACAGCTGGACAGCTTCCAAAGCTTCAGGGCACATTCCTCTGTCCCAACAATCCTCAAATTGAGTTGACTAAAAATACAGGTTTGGCTAGCAAGCTCTTCATAGCTTTCATGCCAGTAGAGAGAGGAAGGATGAACTCTGAAAGGACAATGTAGAAACAACAAAATTTAAAAGTCCACACCCTGGCAATAACAACCCACCAAGAAACAAGGGGGATGGAAGGAGGGAGTGGCTACTGCAGCAGGGATCATACACACATGTACTGTTATGATAAGTTTACTTACACAACTGTACTATGTTCTTCATATTGATCACCACTGCAGTAGCCTAAGGTATATGGTTAGATTACTATAGCTTACAAATTTTGGTAGGTGGAAGGAGAAGAGTCCAGAAGCCCCCACAGAATGGTCCTAGCAAAGCCTGATCTAGACCTAGTGAAGGAATCAAGCTTATAGTGCTTTGCAAAAGTATGTACAGAGAACTAAGTTCCTGCTTCCAAAATATTTAAGAGAATCCAACCCTTTCCAAAAAGCCATTGAAGATGTCAAGGTCGTGGTAGAGTGGGCTTTGACCCCACCTAGAATAGTTTTGTTGTGATGAGAATAACAAATGATAATAGCCTTGGGCAACCATTCAGAAATAGTCTGCTTTGACACAGGTTGTCCATTCTTCCTAGCTTCACAAGAAATGACCAATTGATCCAAAGAGCTGAAAGATTTAGTTCTGTCAAAATAGTACCTGATCTGTCTGAGGACATCCAAGGAATGGAGTAACTTTTCTCCCTAATTTTTAGGTTCACGAAAGAAAATGGGGAGATGGATAGTTTGGTTTAAAGTAAATTTGGATACCACTTTAGGCATAAAAGAAGAATTAATTCTCAAAGAAACCCAGTGCCTGTTGAAAAAGAGATAGGGTTGACGCACCATAACAGCTTGCAGCTCAGATACCCTTCTTACAGAGGTCAGAGCAATCAGTAAAACTGTTTTCCATGTCAAGAACCACGAGTTAGCCAGGTTACCTAGTTCAAATGGAGCAGGTGTTAGCTTCTCTAACACAAAATTAAGATTCCAAGGAAGGACCACTGGTTGTCTAGGAGGCCTGTAATTCAAAACTCCTTTAAAAAGCATTTTAACATGAGAATGCATTGAAAGAGGAGGATCCATGAGCAGACTTGCTGAAATGACTAATAAAGGAACCTCGATGCAGGATAGTAATTCACACAAATATTGTAAAACCAGAGAACAACTAGCCCTGAATGGATGCTGGTTATGTTACTGGCAACAACTACAAAGACTTTTTCATTTGCTAATATATGATTTTCTAATAGCAGACTTTCTTACCTCCATTACTACCTGCTGCATGTCCTCAGTAAACACGTGCCTAAAGGGAATTAAGACTCCCATCATGCAGTTAATTGAAGTTGATTGGGGTCAGGGTGGTCCAAATGCCTCTGATCTTGTGTGAGTTCATCCAGTTGTGCTAATTGCCCCTGGCCATTTCCAAAGGAAAGGAGAACCACTGTTGCCTGGGCCAGAAAGTAGTCACTGCAGTGATCTTGGGAGAGTCCTTCTGAATCTTCAGAAGTACCCTGAATATCAGTGGAAAGGGTGAGAAGTATGCAGGAACATTCAAATGAAAAGAAAAAGTGTCTTCCAGGTATTCTTACATGAAGTCCAGCTGATTGTTCAGAGAAGAGGCAAATAGGTCTACTTGAGGAGCACACCAAAGATGGATCAAATCTTGAAAGATCCCTATTTTCCATTCATGAGGGTCTGCCCTTGTCCTGCTCAGCTTATCTGACACAGAATGTTCCTCTGATAGAACATAGGATGCCACCAGAGTGAGAATGTGCTGTGAAGCTCTAGCCCAAGCTAATGTGCCTAGTCTGCAAAAGGGTATGACCTGGTTTCCCCTTGATTGCTGATGTATCACATGACTGTGGTATTGTTTGTAACAATTTGAAGAAGTCCCATGGACCAATGATGATTCAGAGATTGTTGTGCCTTGATCAGGGCAAGTATCTCTTTTATAGTTATGTGCTAGCATCTGCCCTTGATGTTCTACACACTTTGCACATTTATCCCAGCTGAAGTTGCTTCATAAACAAAGTCCAAGGCCGTGTGGTGATTAACTGCTTTTGAACAGGAAGGAAAAGGGGAAAATCTGTATTTAAGGATATTTGCTGTCTCCACCAAATGATTTCCCTTCTGACAACCCCCAACATTGGGATTTGAAGTGGTAAAGGATGTTGGTGCTGGCACCAAAGAAACCAGTTACCATAGTATATTTCTCATGTAGAGTCTTGTCAGGGATATCATGAGAATCATGGATGTCATAAGACACAAAATCCTGAGGTATTCCCTCACAGTTACTGAAGTCTGAGTGGAAAACCTTAGAAATAGATCAAGATATAGATCTAGTTTTCCTGTGGAAGAAAAGCTCTTTAAACTGCAGTGTCAAGCTGACACCTGACAAGATTCCTTAAATAGTGATTCTGACTTGTTGGACTGTCCTTGGTATTTTGTGGTTCCTGAATTCTTTTTGGAAACCGCTAGCCATTACTTCTTAAATGTCAGTTTACTTGCAGTTTTTGAGACTGTTTATTTATTTATTTTTTTGCTAAAACTGGATGAGGTGTTAGAGAATCCCTTGGAAAGTATAGAAAAGGATGGCTGCAAAATCTTAGAGATTCCATGATTTAACTTACCCCTGTCAACACACTTTTTGATCACCTCTGCAGCAGAGAGGCCAATAACTAATTATCTGTCCAAAGGAGAATTTAAAATCTCATGTTTAACATTATCTAGAAAGTTCTGATAACACAACAATGGCAAACCTCCTCAACACAATACCAGTGGACAAGTCCGTGAAAAACTGCAAACTGAATCATACACAGCGTAAACAATAAGTAAAGATTTGTACCATAGAGCAAACAAAATTATTTAAAGCAAATTCTTCCTCACCGGAAGAAACTGCAGACAAAATGTTCCCCGTACTTCCACAATTAGTCAAAATAAACCTTGGCATTTGTGCATGACAATTTGAAATTCTGAAAATCAAAGCTACAGAAGCATACACTTTTATGCCCCATACTTATCAATAATTTTCAAATCTTTATCAGAAAGAGTAGGATTGGAATTAACTATATTTTTAGCAATTGTTTTGCAGCCATAAGATTAGCTAAAGATATATCTATTGGATCAGGCTTGGGAAGACTGTATAAAAACATAAAAGACTGAGAAACTTTAGGCATCCTATCTGCCTTTTTAGAGGCAGCTGAGTGACTATCAGGAAATTTTCAGACAGTAACATACACATCCTCCAAAGCTGTCAAAAACTGGATGAATAGACAAGGGTTCTAGGAATTCCTTCTGTAACAGTTCATAGTATTTTCTGAGGGACTGGCAAACTTCAGTGTTCTCCCACTGAAAACACTGTGGCATTCTGGAAATAGTCTCAGAGAAAGATAAACCCTACAGGGAGAATCAGAAACTGAGTTATGCTCTGACTCTGAATAAGAAATCTGAGAAAAACCCCTGTGATTGTCCCTTTATCTTCCTGTCCAGATTCAGAGTCTTGAATCTCTTTAGGAAAAAGGTATCTCTCTTTCTTTTACCAGAAACTATTTTATAAAAATGATCAATAGCCTGAATTAAACCCTGACTCAGATCCAGTAAATTACTCCTATCTGAGAAAATTTGAGTAGATACCTGTTTACTTTTCTGTTTCTTTTAGACAGGAAAGATAGGGCCAGAAATGTCATGAATGGTGACAGCAGCTTCCCTGGGATCAGCCAATATACTGACAAAACAGGGAAGCCTTCCCTGTTCCCTCTCCCAGGACCGACAAAAGTGGCTTTCTCTTTCCCACTGAGGTGACCCCAAGAGTCACAGCGTATATAGCTAACCACTGGTTCATAGTGGTTGTAAGGCTACACCAGAGGGATCCAGGGTAAAAGATGAGTGGTCCGAAGTTACTCCTGTTGGTCACAACACAGTGACCAACCAATGGCTGAGGTAAATTGCTAGCCTGCTGTAGTGACAAAGGCTGCTTGTTTAACTTCTTCTTTTTATGGTTGGAAGAAGGACCGACAGCTTGTTCTATGGTCAAGCTGAAAATGGGACCTCTTTCCCAGGGAAAACAGGCAGCAAAAGCTGGAAAAATTTTAAAGTTTTTTTTTTTTTTCAGAGAAAAACACATTAAAAAGCATTTTAAAACACTTTACCAGCCCTTAAAAGTAAAATAAATACAATGTCTCCACAGAAAAATGTTTTCTAAACACTATAAACAGCTTTTAAACTGACAGAAAAAAGAGCACCCCCATTTAAAAGTATAATGTAGTCTCATGACAGTCCATTATAGCACATATCCTAGACCTAGTCATTATCAACATGAGTGACCAGTGTTCCACACCTGAAGTCAACTCCTCGTTGGTCCGATCCGACCATAAGCTAATCACCCTTGATATCCACATCCTGCCCCCCACCTCCCATTAAGGAAACCACAGTAAAAAATGTCTCCAAGGCCAACTTCATGCTTCTTAAGACACAAGTGGTGAACTTCAGGACAGCCATGCAGATGGACAATACAGTTACAACTGCTGAATCCTACACAAATGCACTCTATAAGAACTTACACAAGTGCATGGATCATGCTATCCCAAACAGAACCAAGACGCGATCCTCCAAAAAAAGGAAGCCAATCTGGTGGTCCCCTGCCATAAACAAATTGTACAACAGAAAGAAAAAACGGTTGCAAAAGAGAGTAACATCCCATGAGTGGAGGAGCTCCCTGGTCAGCCTCAGTAAGAAGCTGAGATCCCTTATAAGATCCTCCAAAGCTAGCTATGAAAACAAAATCGCCACTGATTCTAAGGACAACCACAAAGCATTCTATAGCTATGTCAAGAATCTCAATGGCAACACCCACATCTGTTCTGAGTTACAGCACAACAGCACAAAAATTACAGAACCAACTGATATTGCCAACATCCTGGCAGATAGGTTCAGTGCTAACTTTACCCCCCCACCCCCTAAAGGGCCCATATCTATACAGGAAGAATGCAGAGTCCCTGTAATCACAGCTATGCAGGTAAGCCAAAAACACAGCATCTGTGGGACCGGACAACATCCCAGGCTGCATTTTACTGAAACGCCAAAACGAACTGGCTCCCCACCTAAGCACCATGTTCATTCATAGCCTCACATCAGGCTTTGTGCCCACTGAATGGCATACAGCAACAGTTATCCCGCTCCACAAAGGGGGAGCCACCACTGATTCCGGGAACTATCGCCCTATTAGCCTAACGAGCCTGGTCTGCAAGGCCATGGAACGTATCATCATGGAACTCATAACCAAAGACATTGGTAACCTCCAAACTCTGGACTCCACCCAGTTTGGGTTTGTGAAAGGCAGATCATGCCTTCTGAATTTGATCGACTTCTTTGCGGCAGTCACCAAAGCCGTAGATGAGGATAAGGTGGTTCACACAGCCTATCTTGACCTCGCCAAGGCTTTCAACGCCATCCCCCATTCTGGAATTATAGTTAAACTCACTAAACTAGGTATAAATCCCTACGTCACAAGATGGGTTGCCAACTGGCTCACTAACAGAACCCACACTGTAAAAGTTGCACACTCCAAATCTGACCTCAAACCAGTGACAAGTGGAGTACCACAGGGTTCGGTCCTGGGACCTCTCCTGTTAGGTATCTACTTTTCTGAAGTACAGGCTAACACAGAAGACCTCTGGCTAATGAAGTTCACAATGACTGCAAACTAGGAGCCATAGTCGAGTCCCCAAATGATGTGGAAATCCTACAGAAGGGCCTCACTGAGACAGATGCATGGTGTCAGAGCCATGGCCTCAAGCTCAATGCCAAAAAGTGCATTGTAATCCCCTTTGGTAATAACTCTGTATATGAACTACTACATAAACAGCAGTCTACTTAACACTGAATGTGTGATAAGAGACCTTGGGACCCAGATGGACAGTAGTCTGTCCTTTAATAATCACATCACTGCAGTAGTCAGGAAGTCCTTCTACGTGGCACACCTCATCATAAAAGGGTTCTCATCCAGGAAATAAGAGGTCATTGTTCCCCTCTACTCGACACTCATTAGACCCATTATAGAGTACAACACCCCTTTTGGAATGTACCTCACAACACATCTGCAGCAGCTGGAAAGGCCACAGAAGTACCTCACAAAGAGGATTACTGGCCTCAAACAGATGCCCTACACTGACCGTCTCAAAAAACTCCAGCTTTACTCCGTAGCATATCACCTACTTCAAGGTGATCTCTGCCTAACATATAAAGTTAGTCAAACCCAGAGCTGTTGGACATGCTACACCTAAAGAAATCCCAATCCCTCCGAGCTACACGCTCTAGGGACTTAAACCTTGTCACCACAATAAACAGGACATGCTGGAGGGATAGATTCCTGTCCCAGAGACTTCCCATACTGTGGAACAGGCTACCCATCTATGTCAAGCAAAGTTCTTCATTAGCATTCTTCAAGAAAAATCTTGATGAGTGGATGGGAAATAGGAAATACACCCTGGGGATCCCTTCTGTGTCTCTGCTCGACAGTGGCACAGGAAAATAACTTTCTTGGGTGGCGTAAGACAGGGAACCTTGTTGGCTAGGCTTGCGTAGGCCCTCGGGCCAATAGCCTAGTACCTACATATGAACCTATAAGGTAGGACAGCTACTGCCTCATGTGTTATTTCTACCAAATGCCAAAGTAAATTAGTTTAAGCAGTACTTCAGTCAAACATATATATTGTTCTCAGTACATTTACACCGACTGGGGCAGGGGATCTAATTCCTTTGACTTTCATGCCTAGAAGCAATTTTTTTATTACTACTGGTGCAGCAAATAGTGTTGTTGCCTCACAGCAACAGATTCCCTGGTTTGGTTGTTGGTTGGGGTACCTTCTGTGTGGAGTCTGCGTGTCCTCCCTGTATTTGCGTGGGTTTCCTCTGAGTGCTCATGTTTCTTCCCACATTCCAAAAACATGCAGTAGGTAGACTGGACACTCTAAATTGACCATAGGTGTGAGTGTACTTGCGAGTGGGTGGTGTTGAAGAATTACAGTAGCAGGGCTAACCACCCAGTAGTATAAATCTTGGCTCTAGACGATTGTCATTGTTGAAGTGATACCCCGATCATGTGCAAAAAAATGGGAAAAGGGGTTGTAGATGGATGGATTGTCACTTATGACATCGCATCTATTTTTTTGATTGCTGCTTATCACATGGATTGGTGATGACCACTTACTTATTCAACAATGTAATTATGCTCAGAGCTGATTTTGTCATTATACCCCTGTAATACAAGGCTACAACTCTTACCATACTTTTCGGCCACCAAACCAGAACCGAAACACTAAAGGTGGAGGAGTGTCAATATTCACCAAGGATATTCACACCACCAGGCTAGTTGGCCAACACAATGTGTCTGAAATTCTCCAAGTGCAACTAACACTAGGTAAGACTGCAATACAAATTGTAGCTTGCTACAGATCCCCCACCATACCCCAAGATTCTCACTACACCTTTCTAAACATACTGGAAAATATTAAGATAGAACCAAACACCCTAATACTGGGTGATTTTAACTACCCTGCCATTAACTGGGAAAACTACTCATGTCCCAACACCTTTGCTAACGGTTCTTGGAATTCATAAATTCCAACGCCCTGGATCAACTAATCCATAGTCCCACCAGGGGCTCCAATATCCTAGACCTGGTCATTACCAACATGGGAAATCAATGCTCCATACCTATGGTCACCCCTCATTAGTCAGGTCTGACCATAAGCTAATCACCCTTAACATCCACATCCCACCCCCACCCCCCAGTAAAGAAACCACCATAAAAAACTTCTCCAAAGCCAACTTCATGCTACTCATGTCAGAAGTGACAAACTTCATGACACCCATGCAGACGGGAACTGAAAGTTCAACTGCTGAATCCTACACTAAGGCACTGTACGAGCACATCCACTCATGCATGAATCATGCCATCCCAAATAGAACCAAAATGCTCTCATCCAAAAAAAGGAAGCCAATCTGGTGGTCCTCCGCCATAAACAAACTTTACAGCAAAAGGAAGAAACTTTTGCAGAAAAGAGGAAAATCCCAGGATGCAAAAAACTCCCTTACTAGCCTCAGTAAGAAACTGAGATGCCTCCAAAGCTAGTTACAAAAATAAAATTGCCAAAGATTCCAAAGACAACCACAAAGCATTCTATAACTATGTCAAGAATCTAAATGGCAATGCTCAGATCTGCTCTGAGCTAAAACAGAATGGCATTAAATATACTGATCCAAAGGATATTGCCAATATCCTGGCAGATCGATTCAGTGCCAACTTCACCCCCCTCTCACCCCCTAAATGGCCCATCTCAATACCGGAAGATTGCCAAATTCCAGTAATAACGGCCACATAGGTACAAAATGCACTCTCTAAAGCCAAGAATACAGCATCCATGGGACCAGATGACATCCCGGGCTGTGTACTACATGAACTACAGTATGAACTGGCACCTCACCTAAGTGTCATGTTTAATCATAGCCTCACCTCAGGTTTCATGCCCACTGAGTGGCGCAGAGCTACAGTTATCCCAATCCACAAGGAGGATCCACCTTGGATCCTGGAAACTACTGTCCCATCAGTCTGACAAGCCTTATCTGCAAGGCCATGGAGCGTATTATCATGGAACTTATAAACAAAGACATTGGCAACCTTCAAACACTGGACCCCACCCAGTTTGGGTTTGTGAAGGGCTGATCTTGTCTTCTGAACCTGATTGACTTCTTTGAATCAGTCTCCAGAGCCATGGACAAGGGTAAGGTGGTCCACACAGCCTATCTAGACCTTGCCAAGGCCTTTGACACCATCCCCACTCTGGAATCATAGATAAACTTACTAAGTTGGGCATTAATCCCTATGTCACCCAATGGGTTGCTAAATGGCTTACTGATAGAACCCACACTGTAAAAGTAGCCGACTCCAAATCCAGCTCCAGACAAGTGACAAGTGGAGTACCTCAGGGTTCAGTCCTGGGGCCACTCTTGTTTGGCATCTACTTCTCTGAAGTACAGGTCAACACTAAGGGACTCTGGCTAACAAAGTTTGCAGATGACTGCAAACTGGGAGCCATTATTGAATCCCCAAATGATGTGGATACTCTACAAAAGGGCCTTACAGAAACAGATGCTTGGTGCCAGAGCCATGGGCTCAAGCTCAATGCCAAGAAACATATTGTTATCCCTTTGGGAAAAACATGTATCCATGAATTACCATATAGGTGGCAGTACACTAAACACAGAAAGTGTGATAAGAGACTTAGGGACACAGGTGGACAGTGGTCTCACCTTCGATAACCACATCGCCACAACAGTCAGGAAATCCTTCTATGTGGCACACCTCATCACAAAGGGCTTTTCATCCAGAAAAAGGAGGTCATTGTCCCACTGTACTCATCCCTCATTAGACCCATTATAGAATACAATGCCCCATTTGGTATGTACCTCTCAAGACATCTGCAACAACTGGAAAGGCCTCAGAAATACCTCACTAAAAGAATCACAGGCCTAAAGCAGATGCCCTACGCTGACCGCCTTAAAAAACTCCAGCTATACTCTGTCACATATCGTCTACTCAGAGGCAATCTCTGCTTAACATACAAGGCCATGTCAAACCCAGAGCTGTTGGACATGCTACACTTAAAGAAATCCCAATCCCTCAGAGCTACACACTCCAGGGATCTAAACCTTGTCATCACAATAAACAAAACATGCTGGAGGGATAGGTTCCTGACCCAGAGACTCCCCAGACTCTGGAATAGATTCCCCATGCATGTCAAGCAGAGTGCCTCTTTGGACCTCTTCAAGAGGAACCTTGACGATTGGATGGGAGAAAGGAAATTCACCCCAGGGATCACGTCAGTCGCCCTGCTAGACAGGGGTCCAGGAAAGTAAATAATGTGGGAAGAAATAGCCAGGGAATTGTTATGGCTAGGCTTATATAGGCCCTAGGGCTGATAGCCTAGTACCAACCTATGAACCTATGAACCTATGAACCTATATAACTGTACTGCATTTCAGTTATGTCCACCTGTCATTTGCTATTTTCAGGCACACCTTGAGAAAATGTATGTTTTGCCTTGTCAGACATAGAAACATTGAAGCAGGAAGATTATCTATTTTCTTTTGTCAGTTTTCAATGCATAGACACTGGAGAGATTGCAGATGAATCCTGTGTTTGAGGTTTGTTGGACACAGAGGGTAAAGATATTTTTTTTTTACTAAATCCTTCTCTGGGTTTCTGTGGCCTTGGAGTAAGTACATATTAAGTTCTGTGTCGCTTGCCCTTACATTAGTAGGAATAGTTTTTTTTCTCCTTTTTTCCTCCTGTATAAAAATGTTTTGTAGTTTTTGTAAGCATTTTAATATTTGATTGCTTGCTTGTTTTGATGACCTTGTGAGTGTCAACATTTTTGGCTTATGACCTATACTGAATTTAGACCTTTCAGTTCTGAATAATTTTGTGGATTAAATGACACATGATTATTCATACCGGATCTCCAGCTTTACGTTGTACTCACAAGCCACCTCTAAGAGTTGTGACAATATAGTCTGTTATTACTACACAAATTCAGTTTTTAACATAGCTTATCTCTACCTTCCAGTCACTGCCTGTTGGGAAGATGTTTCTGCTCCCTCATGCCTCTGAAATGGATAAAACAAGTAATCAAAGCAAGGTATTACTGCTCAGTGCTAGGAGTCTAAACAAAAAACTCCACTCCCTAGAAGCTCTCTTTACCCTAGAGAATGCTGACATCTGTAATGTCACTGAGACATGGTTTAAAGCCACAGAAAGCACACCAACAGTGCAAGGTTATAATGCCTTCCACACATTTAGGCGAGCTACTTCACAGGCAGGGACTAAAGGTGGAAGTGTGTCTATTTACATCAAAAATAAATACACTTCAGGGCTGGTCAAACAGGACAAGGCACTTCAGCTGCTCCATGTTCAAATCACTACAGGTAAAATCCAATACCATTTCCTTGCAAGATATAGGTCCCCCTTGCTGACCCAGGAAACCCATATCATGTCTTTAAACTTATTAGAAATACTAGCCATCCAGCCCAATACTATATTTATGGGTAACTTTAATTACCCCACTATTAACTGGGAATACAACACCAAACTCACATGCACAGAGATTCCTGGATTTTGTAAACACAAACCCCCTGGACCAGATAGTTAATACACCAACCAGGGGTGCAACCATACTGGATCTGGTCCGCACTAATATGGAAGACTGCTGCACACCCCATACTGTAATGCTTTCCCTGGTAAGGTTAGACCACAAAATGGTCTCCTTTGAAGTAAAAATAAAACCTGGACCCCAGCTAAACCTGGAATATTCAGGAACTATTGTAAGGTTAACCTCCTGCTTTTAAGTGAGAACCTGGCAAAATTTCAAGCCCCCATAAACCCTGGGAACACTGCTGCTTATGCAGAACTGTTCACAGAAACCCTGTACAAGCATGTTAATAGCTGCATACAGGCAGCTGTACCCACCAGGAAGAAGTACAGAACTAACTCAAAAAACAAGCTACCCTGGTGGAATCACAAAGCAGTAAGCTGTATAACAGGTGGAAGAAAATCATGGCAAAAATTAGGAGGTGCAGCACCCAGCAGGATAAAAGCACTCTCATCAAACTAAACAAACAACTCAGAGGGAAAATAAAGTGTACCACAGCCAAATTTGAGGTAAGTTTGGCCTCCCAGGCCAAGGACAACCACAAAGCATTCTTTAGCTATGTCTGCAACATCAAAAGCAATACACAATTGTGTGCAGAGCTCGTTGTAAATGGAGCCCCTGTACTGAGCCAGAAGATGTAGCAAACCTCCTGGCTGATAAATTCAGCTCCAGCTTTACCCCTCTCTCTCCATCAACCTTCCCTCAGGAAATATAAATATAACATCTCTTACTATCACTAGAGAACAGGTCCTTAATGCTCTCTCTCTAAGACCAAGAACACTGAATCAATGGGCCAGACAATATCACAGGAGGCCTTCTAAATAGTATGAGACATTACCTGTCAGGGCTTCTGAAATTACTATTTAACTGTAGTCTCCAAACAGGCTTCATGGCTTATGAATGGAGAAAAGCAACAATCATCCTTCTGCACAAAAGTGAGACATCTACAGACCCTAGAAACTACAGACCCATACGTCTCACTAGTCTTGTATGTAAAGCCATCAAAGAATTATCATGTAGATGATCAACAGAGATATAGTAAACCTCCAACACTGGACCCAACCCAGTTTGATTTTGTCAAGGACAGATCATGCCTCCTCAAACTGGTGGACTTCTTTGAGAAAGTCAACAAAGCAATGGATGAGGACAAAATCATTCACACTGCCTATCTTGACCTGGCGAAGGCTTTTGACACATTACCCCACTTGGGCATTATTGATAAACTCAAGAGGTTAGGTACAAACCCATATGTTACCCAGTCTATAGCCAAATGGCTCATAGACAGGACCCAGGGAGTTAGAATTTGGGAGTCCACCTCTACAAAGAGGCCAGTTAAATGTGGACTCCCTCAGGGATCAGTCCTTGGACTGCTCCTTTTTGGCATTTACTTCTCAGGAGCCAAGACCAGTGTCAGTGTTCTCTGGCTGATTTAATTTGCAGATAATTGCAAATTAGGATTCATCATTGAATCTAACACTGACACAGTTGTTCTTCAGCAGGGAATGACACAGACAAACAACTGGTGTCAGAGCCATAGACTAAAACTAAATGCCAAGAAATGCATAATAGTATCCTTTGAGAAGTCATCCATCCCTGGTAACTATCATACTGACAACACACCGCTTAGAGTAGACCCAGTAGTCGGGGACATATGGACACACATAGTAATCTAGCCTTTGACCATCATGTGTCTACAGTGGTGATGAAATCATTCTATTTTGCACAACTTATAAACAAAGGTATGGCATCCAAGTCTAAGGAAGTTATTGTTCCACTGTATTCGGCATTCATCAGACCTATAATTGAGTATACTGTCCCCTTTGGTATGTACCTAACCAGGTATAGCCAACAACTGGAATGTCCACAGAGGTTCCTCACTAAAGGAATACAGGGCATAAGTAAAATGCCCTATACAGACTGCCTCAAGGTCCTATCCCTGTATTCTGTCTCCTACAAGCTTTTGAAGGGGATCTATGGCTGGCATACAGGGCATTGTCAGACCCCACTCTGATGGACCTCCTGCATATCCACAAAACAAACAGCACCAGAATTACCTGTTCTAAAGACTTAAACCTTGCCTGTGATATAAATAGGACCTACTGGAGAGATAGGTATGTATACTAGAGATTACCACATCTATGGAACAGGCTCCCCATCTGTGTGAAGCAGAGTTCCTCCCTAACCCAATTCAAGTGCAACTTGGACAATTGGAAACAGGTAACCTGTAAATGGTTAATCTCCCAGGCACATGCTTACACATATCAATGGTATCAGAACTTGTCAGAGATTTGGGATGCATGGTTAGGCTTAAAAAGGCCCTACTGGTCATTAGCCTAGTAAACACCTATGAATCTATGAACCTTTCAGAGAATGGATGAAGAATAAGCAAATGGACGAATGAGAGAATGAAAATGAATGATGAAGGAATGAAGGAATATAAAATTTAATCTGGAAGCTACCTCAAGCATATTGTTTCTTTTTATTAAATGTCTGACCTACTTAATTCCCTACAGTACATTTCCCCTTCCATTTTGCTCCACCAGTTTATTTTTGTTTAATTCTGTTGAATCTTGCCAGGAATTTCTTGGCAACAACCAGTCCTTTGTTTCATTAATGCTGTGCTGCAATTGGTTACACAGCAAGTCATTTGCACATGGCATGGAAGCAGGCCTATGAGACTGAAGTTTGTTTTAGAGCTTATGCAAGAGACGAGCTTTGAATGTGAATATTTTGCAAATGAAAGCCTTGTCATAACCTTCCCTTGTAAATTCCATATAGAGTTTTATGGATTCATTGATTCACAGATTATTACTAGGCTAACAACCCTGGGGCCTTTCTAAGCCTAGTCAAGGTTTCCTGAAAGAATAATGACATTCTGTATCCAAATAGGACATTGAGGGCCAGACAATTATAAGCTGTCCTCTTTCCATAAGGGACATGGCTGCCAGGCCTTGAGTAAATTTCCTATTCCACATTCACTAGTCTTGGTTAAGCTTAAATTGGGTAATAGTCAAACTCAGCTTTACATGGATAGGAGGCCTCTTCCATACAAGGAGCAGTCTCTGGAACACTTTTCTGTCTCTTCAGCATGTTCTGTTTAAGTCACAGCCAAAATTTAGGGCCCTAGATCTTGTATTTCTGGTACTGGTTGACTTAAAACAATATGTAGGAGATTCATAAGTGTGTGGTATGCAGATGCCTTGTAAAAGTATAGATCATGCTTCAGCAATCTATAGGAAACTGAGTAAAGGTAAAGGGCTTTAAGACACTCTGGGTAAGGCAGGTTTGTTATGCCTCGTATTCTTTTTGTAAGGAACCACTGAGATCACTCTAGTTGCTATACATACCTGGTCAGGTACATACTGAAGGGAGCATTATACTCTATGTTTGGTCTGATAAGGGTAGAGTACACTGGGATAATGACCTCTATGGACATAATTGCCATGCTTTTACTTATAAGTTGCATAACATGAAAGGGTTTGCTCACCACTGTGGCCATGTGATGGTTGAATGTAAGGCTACTGTCTATGTGGGCATCCAGATCCCTGACCACTGGGTTGACTCTTAGAGGCATTTTATCAACATGGTAATTAGCCAAGATGGTTGACTTCCCAAAGGGTACAATTATTCATTTCTTAGCATTGAGTTTAAGACCATGGCTTTGGCACCATGTGTTAGTCAGAGATAGGCCTTCTTGAAGAGTGCTAGTGTCTTCAAGGAGTCTATGATAACCCCAAACGTGCAATAATCTGCAAACTTAGTCAAGCATAAACCTTCAGCATTTGCTTCCATTTCAGAGAAATAGATGCCAAACAGGAGTGGGCCCAGTACGAAGGCATGGGGACTCCACTAGTGATTGGCCTCTTGGTGGAGGTGGCGTCATCTATTTTGACTTCCTGGATCCTGTCAGTGAGACAGTTGGCTATTCATGATATTAATGCAATGTGAATGACTGCATGGTCTTTGCAAGTGCTTTACTGGCATGCTGATTAGGAAATGGAACACATTATTGATAAATGTATTAATGATAATGGCCATGTTTTAGATATAGGATGTTACTCATTATTAAAATCGGTTGCTTAAAAAAGTGTTTAATGCAAATAAACTCAAGTAACAGTACTGAAAAGGGGTCAACATTCCTTTGACAGTTTCTAAAGCAGTGGTAAAATATTGCACTCAGTGTATTTTTACATACTTTTCATGTTGCTGTTCATTTCTGAAAGAGGTAATATGTATATAGGAATAATCTACAGTAGATGTATATCAATGGAAGCTGAGTTGTACTGCAGTTTATCCATTTTAATTTTATTTCCCTGTATTGTCTGGTGGGCAAGCAGTTTGAAAGCCAATTTGTCAAACAGATGTGAAATGCTGTCTTTAAAATGTATGACAGTAGACTGGCACCAAATACCTCTGGGGTCAATAAATTCCTTTCTGTACCTCGAGGCACAGTCATTCAACAGGTACCATGTAGAAGATTAACTGAAGAACAACACACTATACAGAATAGATTTCTAACTACCAGTCAACAAAGGTCACTGTAAAACAACACAGATAGCTCTTATTATGTTTAATTCAGGTGGGTACGTGTCTAGGAAATGTATAATAATAAAGAAATGTTATTTGTTTATATTGTTCACATCAGTTTTATTTTTAGCTTCTAGCAAGATGATCAGGTTTCTGTTTCTCAGTCAAATGTTTGTGATCATTTAGTGGAGAGATCCGTACCTGCTGAAGAAAAAATGTGGCGATGAATAATGTTTGCTCTACTTCTGTGGTGCTGTTCTAGGATTATAAATTAGGATACCAGCATACTTAAATTGTGTTATAATTTAATAAATCCCACAAGATAAAAAGTGATTTATCATAGGATATAATGACACCTTGGGGTGCACTTTCAAGTACAAAGTGAAGCCTTAGCCACCAAAGTCATGATTATATCCCATGATAAAGTGCACTCAGGAGTGTTATTCCAATTACAGTCTGCAACTGCAGTTTAAAGATAAAAGAGAGATTGATTTTATTTTCTACAGTGGAAATCACAAGAGATATCACAAGTAAGACCCAATCAACATTTGAGATTCTTGTCAACCATGTTACAGAAAACAGGAAAATAGGTAAAAAAAGAAGAAAGTAAATGAAGTATTGCAATGAATGTATAAAGAATTGGCAGTTACATTACTACACAGAAATATAAGGGGAAAATAAATGTTCAGAGAAAATAATATCCATGCAATGAAACAAACTAAATAAATTACACAACTAAAAAAACTAGCAAAGGTTCCTATAGGCATCACAATATACTGAATACAGAATAGTTAAATAAAACTGATAACATAAAATGTTTAAAATAAAAGTGTGATTTAAGGTCCACTGGAAAAGAAAATCCAGACCAGAAAACACTGAAAAAGTTTGATTAATGCAGAATTATGGAAATAAAAAGGAAATGTTATTTCTAATGTTTCAATTTCACCTCAGATTATTATTATTGTTGCTATTATTATTATTATTATTATTATTATTATTATTATTACTATTATTATTATTGTTATTATTATTATTGTTGTTATTATTGTTATTATTATTATTATTATTATTATTATTATTATTACTATTATTATTATTATTATTATTATTATTATTATTATTATTATTATTATTATATTTTGTTTGGTAAAAGACAGCCTATCTAGTCTGCCCTTAAATGTATTTAACGGTCCATCATCCCCCGATCACTCCCTTTCCAGACCCTACTTTTTCTACCTGTCCCATGTTCTCTTTTCTGTACCATATAATCTTATTATTTCAAAATTCCAGTAATAGTCACAAATTCATTATATCATAAGCCAGTATAATGGGCTAAAGTCATATATTACACTCCAGGTATTTTCATATTATATCATCCTTTCTTTAGACATCAAATAAACGTCAAATATTGTCAAAATGCATCTTTATTTATGTATCTACAAACATCTTTACTTTCCACTGATCCTTTATATACCATTGCAACCCCCTATATTCTCTTGCTGCTCCCAGTACTAAGCCAACCATGTTTATGACATATGACACCTATCCTTACCACTATCCAAATGCCCACTTGTTATATTCTTCTTCTGACCTCCTGCTTTCCCCAACTTTCTGACATCTGAACACTGTGTTTTAACATACCCCATCAGTTTCAGTCTTCATGCCTACAGGTCCTTACTGTCCTTCTTCTTTATGGTTAAGAATCATTTTATTCACCAACTAATCCCTGCATCTCAGCTTCACCCTTCCTCCATGCTCCTTCTTCTCCACTGCCTAGTTATTTCACTTGATCTTACACCACCACAATCATCAATACTCTTGCCTTTCAGCTCTTTATATATTCTTCTCCCTGCACCAAATACCCATACTGTCCCATCCCATCTCCAACATTCATTATAGCACATCATGTGGCATTTAAATAACTTATTGTATTATATATCAGCAACAAAATATCTGCATATGATGGTCATATATCAGCCAAGTAGTTCTGAGTTCTTAGTATATTTTTTGGCCACTTTTTTCTGCCCACTTCATCATTCTTTAGGCACTCTGCCCAATGCCCCACATCCATTGCTAGGCCTGTCAGCCACTGATTAGCCCCAGATTTCTTCTGATAGAGCTGGGCAAGCAGAAATCATAACGGCATCCTGAGGATCTGTCTGACTACATCTGCTGGAGGATGCAGGGGTTGTCTTTTGACCTATCCCATTGCTCCAGCCTTTGCTGTCACAGAGGTACTTCTGAGGGATGGGTATACAATGGGGATGTGCAGTGTTTCATCCCATCTCCATTGCAGTTCAGCCATGTCCCCACACTATCCCCACCTTTAGACTGCACCCCAAAGTGTGATATCCGCAGCCTCCACCAGGGATTCTCACAGGGGAAACCACATGAACATTCTTCCCAACCCAGTATAATAACACCCATCCCTCCCTGCAACTCCTTCAGTGACCAAGGCCGCCAACTCAATCTGGGTTGCCAGAGCGTTAGTCAGGACTTTACCTAGATCACTGGAGTGGCTGAGCTCATTATGTATTTGAACAGCCTCTTCCAATTCATGTTTGTCCATCCACATTTGACTCTCTCATACCCATCTTTTCCTGAACCTCTGCATTTGCATTTCTTCTCCTGAAGTCCTTGTAAATCACTTCAATATACCTCTTTTGATGTCCAGTTCATGATTCAGTCACAGTTTTCATCTTTTTCTCCTCTTTCTCCTTCAGCTTTCTCGTGTTACACGTTTTGATCCCTCACACTACATGCAGTCCTTTTTTAAAAAACTCTGCCACTCTCCCACTTGCTGAAGCATCTTGGTTTTCTTCTTTCCATGGTTGCAAGCTAAATCATCTCTCACTTTGACAAGTCACTCTGCTTGACCTCATCCCTCCTATTGATCACCCCTATTTTCTTCTCCCAGTCCCCTAGAGTCCTTCTCTTAGCTTCCTTTCAAAGTCTCCTGTATTCCTCATAATATTTCCATTATATTTTCCATTTCCTTTTTCACTCCCACAGTATACATTATTCCTCCCTGCCACATTCCTTCTCTTCCCCACATTGAGTCTGAATTTCTCTCTCTTACTCTTTCAGTTCCTCACCATGCTTGCTACATTAAATGCCCTCACGTAGATTGTTAAGACAAATATATTGTAACTTTCCTCATGCCTCTTAGCGCTGAATCTCTCCTTTTTAATTACAAACTCATTTCACTTTATCTGACAATCTTTTCACAACTTATCATACCTGATATACTTGAATGTACCTGACTACATATAACACCTGTGTCACAACCATCTTTGTGATACCGCATTTCTACCACCTATTGATTAAACCCCTTCTTCTTTACCCATATAGTCTCAGTTTGGTAACTCCTATTCCCTCATTTATGTGCTCTTACTTCTTACACATACTACTATAAAACACACACCCCTTACATCTACACTTCAGAAATACAACGGATCTTCTAGGATGGTATGCTAGAATGACACTCCCTTTCAAACTCCTCAACAGTCTTAAGTACTTACAGCAATAGTTTCTCCATCTGTAAACAAGCACATCAGCTATCAAGGCTTAACTACTTCTACATACCTATTCTACTAATTATCACCCTCCAAATTAAATTCGTTTTAGGAAATTAGAATTTTTTTTTAATTTCAAATAAACATAACATCCAAAACAACTCCTTCTCCATCCACGCAGCTTATTCTTTCTGGTGACAACTTCTTCTCAAACCCAACCTTTCTGTCCACAGTAAAACACTGCAGAGTCCAAGGTAACCTGTCTGCCAGCACCCCTGAAAAAGTTTTAACAACTGTATTAATTTTGAGATCTGGCTGTAACTAGCCAAAATTCTTCATCCCAATGACTTTTTACAAAATAGTCACATCCTGATCCTTCATCTCAGAGTGCGGTAATCATTTACCATGCATTGACCCTTGAAAAAATCATACCAACTCTTCCTCCATCTCTGTTAACTAAACAGTCAAGCTTTACTTCCTTTCTTCATTTAAGATGCTCACCCACACTAATTGACCCTTCTGCCTCCTCCACTTGCTCCATCTCATCCCATTATACCACCCTACATTATCACTTTCTCCCTTCCCCTCCTCTCCATCAAAATCTACTTTGAATAATATATATGAAGACTTTTCCAACACACTCTGACCTCTGTATTCTGACCTTTCTTTTCCCCTCACCAGCAATACCTCCAATGTCCATTCATTCACTGCTCCTGAGAACAATACGTCTATCCCCTTGATCTACCAATTAATCCTCCAGTTTCTTAGATGCCTGCTCATTTATTTTAAAATTAACTTCTTTTATCTTCTTCATTCCAATTTTCTTCTCCTCATGCATTCCTGAAATGTTTGTCATTTGTAGTCTTTCCAGTTTCATCTCTGAGCATAATTTTTCTCTCTCTTTCTCTCTCTCTCTCTCATGCTCACTCTCTCCCACAAATTGTTTTATACCTAATATATACCACAATCCCTCCTTATCTCTATATTACTCTCAAGCAATTCCATCTACTTCATCACTCAAGTCTTTACTTTTCCTGTTATTCCTTAAAACCTTCTTTATTGCTTCTACAATGTGAGATCATAACACAAGCTTTTGTGTTGCAAGTGATCTATTCAAAACTTATGAAAGCTGTCCATTACATTCAAAGTAACAGGACAGTTCAAAACAAGAGTTTTCACCTCCATACAGAAGGTAAGCCCTCTACTTCTAAACTTATACATGCCAACTCTGTGGGGAAGAGAGTAAATGCTGTATAATAACACATAGTAGGCTCAGGCCATCACTTAACTCACTCTTGGTTTAATGTTCCCAAATCATTTGGGTTTCTAATACCATGATGGGAATGGACCCAATTCCTAAGTCAGGGTATAATCAAAGTTCATGAAATTAGTATTGTTTTAGTGTTTCATGTTAGTCAAAAGTTCTCTTTGCAGCACCCACAATGTGCCAAGCACTGACTCCTTCTGGAATTCATATGGGGATGCATGTATTGGCAGCATATCTAAATATGACTGTCGATTTTTTTTATTAGACCCATTGCTCTTACTACTGTTGGAACTATCTTGGTATCTTTCTTCCACATTGCTGACATTTCTACCTGCAAATACTCATATTTTATGACTTTGTGTCTCTTTGTACATAAGACAGTGTAATTACTAGGTATAGGAATTTCAGTGATCTATGCCTTTTTTTGTCTTTTTTCTTGGACTTCTATAGCTGGTTTTCTCTTATATATTTTTGGAACTGTTGGTAATGGGGCATCCCATGTGATGTACACTTCATCATTCTCTATAAGGCTTTGTGGTAAATGTTTCCATTGCTTCTTATCTACTTACATATTTTAGTGTTTGCACAATCTCCGATGCAACAGGCTTGCTATATTATTGTCCCTTTCAGTATAAAGGCTGTCTGCAATGAGTATATCACACCCAGCAACAAAGTGTACAACTCTTTCCAATTCTTTTTTACCAAACTTACTTTTGTCTGTTTCTCCCACATGTTCAATAGATTTTGTAAACCAATGTGTATGTATTCCACTATCCTGGGCTGTCATTATTAACCTTTCATCCTTTGGTTTCAACTCACCTCTCCTTAACCATTTCTGCATTGTTTCCTTATCAACATGAGGTTATTCCCAGAGATCTCTATACTTGCCACTATATTTATGGCTTTTCCACATTTCTTTCCTTCTCATCTGATCCTTCTCCTTATATTCTTTCTTTTGTTTTTGGCACTTTCAGTTCCTGTCTGATTTTTGTCTATTTCTGGTTTGATTTCCATTCCCACTTGCCACCTGAAAGCTTCTGCTAAACTAAGCAGAGAGGTCATCTTAGACTTCCTCTCTGCGTGTTTTACAATTTTCACCATGTTTGGATCTCATAAGGTCAGCACATATATATGTATTCCCATGTAACCAATTTCAAGAAGGCCCATACCTCCTTCAGAGCATGGAATATATAATCTTGGTGTTCACCGATGTTCATATATCATTCGATAAGTGTGAAGCATTTTTCTCATTTTTCTATCCAACTAATCCAATACCTTTTGAGGTCAGTCAGTCACACCAAAGCTGTAAGTTAGAACAGGAAGAGCAAACTGGTTAATAGCTTGGACTTTATTCCTTGACATCAAGGTTGTTTTAGTTTTAGTCTTCTGAAGCATTCTCTACTGAGTTTTTTTTAAATTTGCTCATGTTTTATTGCCAATCATGCATCCATTTTTTCCACATATTTATACACTCTTCCTGCTCAATTTCCTTTATATCAAATTTCTGTCTCAGGTTGATATTTTCTTGGTATTACAACTTTTCTGCCTTAAATATTGCTGTTGCACTTTTATCAAGACCAAATATTTTATTTTTTTATTTATTTAACATTTGTTTACAGGGAAAGTCTGACTGGGACAAAGCCTCTTTTCAGCAGAGGCTCAGGGAAAAAGCTGCACAGGAATTTACAAATGAACACTATAGATTTATAATAAAATTACTGACAATTGCATTGGATCACATAGTATAAAATATGACATGGGGCAAACAATATTTGAAAAAGTAAAGGAATAAACAAAGTATTAACATTACGACTGTTGCAGTAGAGCACATTGATTAAAGGATGAACATAAGACATATGTATGATATTTGATAAAGAAGGGTAATAAACAAAAGTTTAACATTACTACACTATTACATACAGTTACATTCAATAATTGAGCTGTGCAACAGACATATCACATTGTTGGTCAAAATAAGGCTAGAGTTAGGAAGAGGCATCCGATGGGTGGATTTGACCAGTAGAGCAGTTGTTAATCAGTAAAGGCAGTTTAGAAGGGCTAATGGGTGTGAGGAAAGGAACAGACAGATCCACTAAAAGACAAAGTTAAGAGGAAATGGTTGAGAGGAAAGGAGAGGGTTAGTGTGTACACGTATGTGCTTAATAAGGGAAAAGAAATTGCAAGGATTATATAGTTGCAAAGATGGGAGGACGAGTTAGGGGGAAAGGGAGTAATTTTATAAGATTATTTACATATGATGAGAATAGGATAGTAGGAAAGTAGTGTAGTTAGCTACTGGTAAAGGGAAAAATAATTAGTCAGGACTTGTGCATGGGAAAAGCCATTTTTATTGAGGAAGCTCTTAAACATCTTCTTTCGGCTGTTCCCATTAGGGGTCACCACAGCGGATCATCTGTTTCCATTTCTTCCTGTTCTCTGCATCTTGCTCTTTCACATCAACCACCTGCATGTCCTCTCTCACCACATCCATAAACCTTATCTTAGGCCTTCCTCTTTTCCTGTTACCTGGCAGCTCCATCCTGAGCATCCTTTTCCCAATATACCCAGCATCCCTCCTCAGCACATGTCCAAACCAACACAATCTCGCCTCTCTTGCTTTGTCTCCAAACTGTCCAACATGAGCTGACCCTCTAATATACTGATTCCTAATCTTGTCCATCCTAGTCACACCAAGTGCAAATCTTAACATCTTTAACTCTGCCACATCCAGCTCTGACTCCTGCCTTTTTGTCAATGCCACCATTTCCAACCCATATAACATAGCTGGTCTCATTACCCTCTTCTAGTCCTTCCCTTTCACTCTTACTGGTACACGTCTGTCACAAATCACTCCTGACACTCCTCTACACCCATTCCACCCTGTCTGTACTCTCTTCTTCACCTCTCTTCCACACTCACCATTACTCTGAACTGTTGATCCCAAGTATTTAAACTCATCCACCTTTACCAACTCTACTCCCTGCATCCTCACCTTTCCTCTACCCTCCCTCACATTTACACACATATATTCTGTTTTAGCCCTGCTGACCTTCAAATTCCTCTCCTCTCTAAAGCATATTTCCACCTCTCCAGGGTCTCCTCAACCTGGTCCCTACTCTCACTACATATCACAATGTTATCTGCAAACATCATAGTCCACGGGGCCTCCTGTCTGATCTCATCTGTCAATCTGTCCATCACCACTGCAAATATGAAAGGGCTCAGAGCTGATCCTTGATGTAATCCCACCTCCACCTTAAATGTATCTGTCACTCCCACTGCAGTCCTCACCAGTGTCACACTACCCTCGTGCATATCCTGTACCACTCTTACATACTTCTCTGCCACTCCCGACTTCCTTATACAATACCACAACTCCTCTCTAGGCATCCTGTAATATGCTTTCTCTAAGTCCACAAAGACACAATGCAACTCCTTCTGACCTTCTCTGTATTTCTCCAACAACACTCTCAGAGCAAACATTGCATCTGTAGTGCTCTTTCCTGGCATGAAACCATACTGCTGATCACTAATCATCACCTCCCTTCTTAACCTAGCTTCCACTACTCTTTCCCATAACTTCAAGCTGGGACTCATTAGTTTTATCCCTCTGTAGTTACTGCAGCTCTGCACATCACCCTTATTCTTAAAGATAGGTACCAAAACACTTTTTCTCCACTCCTCAAGCATCCTCTGACTTTCCAAAATTTCATTAAACAATCTGGTTAAAAATTCCACTGCCATTTCTCCTAAGCACCTCCATGCTTCCACTAGTATGTCATCTGGGCCAGCAGCCTTTCCATTCTTCATCCTCTTCATAGCTGTCCTTACTTCCTCCTTGCTAATCTGTTTCACTTCATGATTCACTATCCCCACATCATCCAACCTTCTCTCTCTCTCATTCTCTTCATTCATCAGCCCCTCAAAGTACTCTTTCCATCTACTCAACACACTCTCCTCGCGTGTGAGTATGTTTCCCTCACTATCCTTTATCACCCTTACCTGCTGCACATCTTTCCCAGCTCTGTACCTCTGTCTAGCCAACTGGTACAGGTCCTTTTCTCCCTCTTTAGTGTCCAATCTCTCATACAACTCTCCATATGCCTTATCCTTAGCCTTCACCACTTCTCTCTTTGCCATGCGCCTCATCTCCTTATACTCGTGTCTACTTTCTTCATCTCTTTGACAATCCCACTTCTTCTTCGCCAGCCTCTTCCTCTGTATACTGTCCTGTACTTCCTCATTCCACCACCAGGTTTCCTTGTGCTCCTTCCTATGTCCAGATGTCACACCAAGCATCTTTCTAGTAGTCTTCCTTACTAGCTCTGCTGTAGTTACCCAGTTATTCGGTAACTCTTCACTGCCTCCCAGTGCCTGTCTTAACTCTTCCCTGAACTCCACCTCACAATCACCCTTTTTTAACTTCCACCATTTAATCCTTGGCACTGCTTTCACACTCCTCCTCCTCTTCTTGATCACCAATGTCATCCTACAGACCACCATTCTATGCTGCTTAACTACACTTTCCCTTGTCACCACTTTACAGTCTCCAATCTCCTTCAGACTGGCCCTCCTGCATAGGATATAATCCACCTGTGTGCATCTTCCTCACTCTTGTACGTCACCCTATGCTCCTCCCTCTTCTTAAAATACGTATTCACCACAGCCATGTCCATCCTTTTCACAAAATCCACAATCATCTGACCTTCTGCATTCCTCTCCTTAACACCATACCTACCCATCACTTCCTCATCCACTCTGTTCACTCCACCAACATGCCCATTGAAGGCCGCTCCAGTCACTAGTCTCTCACCCTTGGATACACTCACCACCACTTCATCTAACTCACTCCAAAATTTTTCTTTCTCATCCATCATGTGGAGCATATGCACTAACAACATTCATCATTACACCATCAATTTCTAGCTTCATGAACATCACTCTATCAGACACTCTCTTCATCTCCAAAACAATCTTGGCATACTGTTCCTTTAGGATAACCCCTACCCCATTTCTCCTGCCATCCACATCATGATAGAACAATTTGAACCCGCCTCCTATACACCTGGCCTGACTTCCCTTCCATCTGGTCTCTTAAACAAGTTTTTAAATTGAGTTGGGATGGCAATAGTTATAATAAAATGTGAAATAGTGTTCCAATGTTTAGAGACATAGTTAGAGTAAAGACAGTCTCCAGTGGCATTGTTGGCTTTGGATACATGCAGTAGGGATTTATTTGAAGATCAGAGATCTTGACTGTTGGTGCAATGGAGGACCAATTGCTGAAGAGCAGGAGTTTTTTTCCGGTTGGTGACCCAGTCTGTGGGCATTAATAAGTTGAGTGTAGGTTAGGTAGTGGGGAAGTTATAGCCAGTGTAGTTGTAGTAAGACAGAGTACTGGTGGGACCTATGACGGGAGTTCGGGGTGAATTTAGCAATTTTATTGCAGCAGTTTTCCAGTTTGGACAAGTCAATTTTCTTTAGATTGGTGAAGATAGGAGAGGCATATAGCAGTGTGGAGAGTAGGTGTGTTCTGGCATCTTTTCCTGGTCTACAGCCAACATCCCTCCCACCCCAGGTGATGCTTTACCCCAGAGTTATTGTTACCCCATGTGCAGTACTTTGGATCTGTCTGTACTGAACTGTCACTGCCATTTTTTCTGCCCACATGATCATTACTTCCACATCCTTCCTTAGATGCTTCTTTCCTTCCTCCAGTCTTGTAGCTGTCCTTGTGTCACCCGCAAAGAGCTTGATCTTATTGTCTGTTGTATCAGCTATACCTGAAATTAGCACATTGAGTAGTATTCAAGACATGATCATGTCCATGACTGTCTCAATCTATACTCCACTAGTGACTTCCTTTACTCCTGGCAAAGTCCCCTCATCACAGCCCTCTCTGTTATATCCCACAGCCGTATCCCAATCCGGTTACTCAGTCTTAGCCCCGCAAGTAAATCATGGCATTTTCCTAGCAGCTGTCTTTGTGGGACTTAGTCACAGACCATGCTGAGATCCTGGGAAACCAAATGAATAAGCGTTCCACTGTAAAACTCTCTGGTAACCCAGTCAAAAACTGGATTCAGATTTGACTGATAGCTCTTCTCTGCCATGTTGGATAATGTCAAGGAGAACATTGTGTATGAATGTATCCATCCACTCCTTCAGGATTTTCTTCAATACATTTTCTCACATATCTCTGAGGCTAACTGGTCTGTAGCTGTCCAGATTTTCCAGTCCAATTCCATTACCATTATGGCTACCTTTAAGTCCTCAGACACTCCTGCATAAGGCCATGAGCTACTAAAGCTCTCTCTAACATGATATATCAACATAATGAACTGAACAGCATGCCCAGACCCAAACTTGTAGCAGTGTGTGTTTAATTAATGCTTTCATTTATAACCATAAGTAAATATCATCAGAAAAAAAATACCTCACACATACAAAGTTTAAATCACGTAAACAAAAAATTACACAATTGTGTTACCTAATCAAAAAACACAGATGAAAAAAATACCTCACACATACAAAGTTTAAATCACATAAACAAAAAATTACACAATTATGTTACCTAATCAAAAAACACAGATGAAAAAAATACCTCACACATACAAAGTTTAAATCACTTAAACAAAAAATTACACAATTGTGTTACCTAATCAAAAAACACAGATGAAAAAAATACCTCGCACATACAAAATTTAAATCATGTAAACAAAAAATTACACAATTGTGTTACCTAATCAAAAAACACAGATGAATAAAAACTTAGTCACAAGCTGAAATATTTATAAATATAGAAATAAATTCAATGTACAACTTTAAAACCAGAAATAAATTGGAATTTTATGGAAATAATGCAATTTACTTGCTTTAAACATCAATAAACTATTAATAGATATATATTAATTGATTCCAGGATGTAAGTAGAAGCTGCCAACGCAGCTTCTTAAACTCTAAAACTGTTTTTCGATTACCATTTCTGACTAATATTGCGATCTTCTCTAACACAAAAAATATGAGCTTGCTGTACAATGAACATGATCTTGAATGTTTATAAAGAACATTTGTATTATCTCTTGTTCTTATATAATAGTGTTCATAAATACTTTCTCTGAGGCTGCATTCAGTTTTCCTAGTATAGAAAACTGAGCAACCATCACACAAACCAGCATAACAACAAATTTAGTTTGACAAAGTGACCTGTACACATAAAGGTCCTGCTCAAACCAGGTAAATGTAGTGTTGTACCCTCCAAAATAAATCTGCATTGACTGCATCTAGAACACTTAGTCATTCTTCCTTCAGGTTTAGTAGATAAAATATTAACTTCAAAAAGTTATTTATGTCTACTTCTTTCAAACTTATATTTAATGTCATCACCCAAATTATTCACTAATGGTAGATTTGTTACAGACATTATGTACCAATTTTTTGTCATAATTTCTTTGACCACAGATGAAAATGTACTATATGGTGAAATCATGTACCTAATAAATGCAGGGTATCCCATGTTATTATCTTTATTAACTATATTGCTTCCTAATAATATCAGTTTATAGTTTCACAGCCTTTCTGCTATTATTTCCAATATTGCATTTTGAATCAAACTCAGTGGATCCCCCCCCTCTATAAAAGGTTTACTTTAAAAAAATCAAGCTCACAAAGATGTTTGTTGTCACAAGAGGTAATGCGTGATATTCTGACAGTTTGCTAAGTGCGGCACGTACAGTCAACGTAGATTTATTTTGGAGGGTAGAACACTACATTTACCTGGTTTGAACAACACATAAAAGGTACATAGCTTTCTTAAAATAAAACAGATCTGTGCCCATTTAACTCCATGGACATCTTGACAGCAGATATGCTTGCATAGCCTCCTTTGGATTGTATGCATGGTATAAATTACATGTCACAGCTCTGTTCTCTTTCAATCAACATTCTTTGGCAACATATATATTTAGCTTTGTCTTTGCCCTTTACTATTCCCAGATATCAGATGTGCATCTTCTCGAGCGTGTGTCTTTTAAATTGTCTAGTAACTATTATTTTGAAAGTTTTGAATGATATCCCACACAGTGTATTACTTTCCTTTTTTTTCAATAAATAAATAAATAAGTTAAAAAGAAAATAACCATAAGACTGTTTATTTTTTTTTTAACCATTGATTTTCATTCAGGCCAACTTGTCAATATAACTTCTTTCACTAAGTTAATTTTTTTAGTCAGTATCAATACATATCTAGAATTATTTTGCTTCTTTCATATGTAGTTCCTTTCTGGTCTGTATTTCCCTTTCAGATTATTCTATTATAAATTAAATATTATTTTCTACAATATCAAAGGTGCCTTGTACAAAGACTTTTTCTGAATATGTTTTGAAGGGGGTTGTGGTCTGATTGCACTACAACATCTGTACCATAGGCATACGCATGACATTGTTTTCATCCCTGCACTATCACTAATTCCTGCTTTTCTGTCTGAGCATATCACCTTATTGAAACTGACTTATTCTTTTTTGTGATCACAATTCCTATGCCTTTATTAGTGGCATCAACTTGTAACACAATTATTGTTGCAAATAACAATAGAACTATACCAAATGCCTCAAAGTAGTGTGAAAACAATGTTAAAGTGAAATACTATGATGTAAAACAAAAATTAAGGCAGACACCACCGAATGTCTATAACAATTTAATACTCAAAAATACAAGGATTAATCACTTTCAGCAATAGGCAAAGGCCTTCTTCAGAATAAAAATGTCTCATTTACCTCACCATTAAATACTAACTTTAATAAAAACTAACCAGTCAAGAACCTTCAATAATAAATGTGATACAACATGAAAAACAATTAATAAAAACCTTGCATAAAAAACTTACTACAGAAATAAAAACATAAACAAATTTTATTTGCATTAGTCATAATATAATTTCCTGTGTAAAACTGCTTTATAATTCACTCCACTCTTCAACCCAGGTGCATTGTATGCATTAAATAAAATTTGCCACTTCAATTCTCTGCAATCCAACTCCCCCCTACTTGTCACCATTAAAATCACCGGGCACACAATCAATAAGAGTAAAATCAAATTTCTTATAATTTTGGTATACCAAGATGTGCTTGAATAATGCATTGTCTGTGTTTTTATTTTTAATGGGGTATGAGTGTTCATATATGCTTCTTCTGAACTGTCTGTTGGTTTTACCAATGTAAAATAATTTACATGCAGAACACTTAGCGAAATATACCACAAAAGCCAAATTCTACTGTTAATACTCACTTCAAAATATGAACCTTCCACTATGTACCTACAAAAATTACAACTCATGCACTTAAAGGTGCCCCTTGTTTTTGTTTCACTAAAATAGTGATTCCCTTCTAAAATTTCCTTAAAATTGTTTGCTCTCTTATTAATGAAAGTGGGTGCAGACCCTAAAACTGACCTCACACCACTGTTACCTCCCAAAATCCTCCAGTTGTTTGCTATAATTCCCTTGACAGGCTTATTATCAATACTAAAAACCAAGGGCATAGAGATAGGCCAATCCTGTGGCCTTTGAACATTAACATTAATGTCATTGTTAGGCGAGTCACCTGTCACTATCTCTTTCACTGCCTTTGGTGGATATCCCCTATACTTGAACCTAAGGTGAAACCCGTTAACAAATTGGTCTAAAACTGCTGTGTCAGTGGTCAACCTTTTCAATCTTACCAACTGACCTTTAATTATGTTGTGCTTAACATAGGTTGGGTGCATAATTAAATAGTGCAACACAGTGTTACTTGCCACATTTTTATAACTAATGATGGAACCTAACTTACATGTCTCTACCTGCTTAAAAACTAAATCCAAAAAACAAACTCTAGAAATACTCCACACATAAGAAAAACTCAAAAAACATGCACTCTAGTTACAAATATTATAGTATTTTAATCTCAATACTTCTCTGTTTTTTGAACACTTCAAAACCCTTCTCCTGTTTAGTCCTCCGTTCCCAGCTATTTTGCTGTAAGAGAATTTTAAGAGGCATTGTTGTTACATATATTTAAGCAAAAAACTTTGCAAAATAATGTATCAGTCATAGAATCCCCTGCAATGCTTGCTTGTCTTCTGGCTTTGGCATCTGTACAATTGATCTTATGTTTTTAAAGTTTAGGCTTCAATCTGTCTGTTTTTTGTTGGAGCATGTCACTCTTATTTTATATTTGGTCTTATTTAACTTGAAATTATGTTGTCATAATCTATTTAGCTGCTATTTAAACATTTTGTAAGCGTTTGACCCTGGCTCCACAGTGTCAGATTATGAGTTATGCAAACAACACTTTACAATCTTTTAATTACCTGACAAACAGCTCTGTAGAATGCAGATCTGGAAATGATAAAATTCCATCTGTCCACATATAAGCACAATGTATATTTTTGTCAGTACTGGGATATGTAAATGAATTTGTTGTATGAATATAGTTACATTATAAGCATCTTGTACAAGAAATATATCCCTTCTTAATTATGTGGCTTACTGTTGTTTCAAACGAGGCTAACAAAATTGTTGCTTACGATTCAGTTTGTTTTAATAAAGGCAATGTGGTGACAATGTGCCAATTTATTTAAAAATCTGACATATGTCCTTACTTTTACTATTACAGGTTAATAGAAAAGACATATGACTATTTTTAGTAACAAGCTTACTAGGCTCTATATTAGATCACCGAACGCTTAAAAAAAGAAAACGGTGATTCATCGACCCTATGTAAGCGAAAGCTTAAAATATTGCAGCAATAGAAACCCAATTTTTTTCCTAGGGAAAGAAATTGGTTGTCTGTTTCTGTTGCTTCGGTATTTTCAGTGCTGTGGTGAAAAGTTACGGGTCGGGTTCAGGTAAGTGTGCGATTGTGTGGATGTGAGTGTTAGGGCAGGTTAGGTGAGTTAGGGTTAGGGAGCGGGTTAGGTATGTGTGCGATTGTGTAGACATGAGGGTTAGGGTGGGTTAGGTGAGTTAGGGTTAAGGAGCGGGTGTGGTGAGTGTGTGATAGTGACGGACCTTAGGGTTAGGGTTTGGGTTAAGGTAAGTGGATAGTTAGTGGTGTGTGTATAGTTTAGTGCAGGGTTAGGTGTCAGATTTTAGGTGGATGTGTGTGGATTGCTGAGGATGAATGTTGTGTTTGTTAATGTTTCTTGGGAATACAGTAGGTGCTACTTCTACTGATTAGATGGCATGGATAAGAGGTTAGTAGTTTATGTAAAGTATTTTGAAAGTAAAACATGACAGCAGAATGGTGGCTTTGGCAATTACTGGGAGCCATCTACTCTTTTTCTAAAGAGAGGCAGGGTGCTCTAGAATCTCCAAAAAGAAAATTAATGCACATAGTTTATCCAGAACTATCTGTAAGTAGTTAATATTGTGCCTGTTGTTTAATGTGATGACTGCTAGTGTGCACCCCAGCAGAGGGTAGATAACTTTCATAGTGAAGTGATAACTCATCACGACAGGAAAGTGAGAAGGCTGGATATTCTATAGAGAATGCTTTAATTTGCTTAAGAGCAAGAGTCCTAATTAGTGCTGCATGGTGACTTAAGGATAGGTGTGGGATCTAACTAAACATGTTGTGTGAAAATATGTGTGTGTGTGTGTGTGTGTGTGTGTGTGTGTGTGTGTGTGTGTGTGTGTGTGTGTGTGTGTGTGTCTATATATATATATATATATATATATATATATATATATATATATATATATATATATATATATATATATATATATATAGGGTCTATATTAAATCATCGAACACTTAAAAAAACGAATGCTGATTTATCGACCCCATGTAAGAGAAAGCTTACAATCCTGAACACTCAGAACAGCAATATTTTTCCCAAGGAAAAAAAATCACTGTTCCACAAAAAAAAAATAAATAAAAACATTAAAACATTACATAAAATAGGGGCTTCACCCCCCACTCCCCCCTACTTAAGTATACCAACTCCGAGATCCCACTACAGTGACGAAAACGGCAAAGTAACTGAGGCGGCCAAGTGATTTCTTTCCCAGGGAAAGAAATCACTTATATGCCATTTCGCTATTTTGCTGTTCGTGCAAGTTCGATCAAGACACATTTGAAGGATTGCGTCTTCAATCATATAATAGGAACCATATATATATATATATATATATATATACACACACACACACACACACACTGTATTTCTCCGTAAATAAGACCTAGCCAGAGAATAAGGCCTAGCATGGTTTTCCAGGGTGGTCATGATATAAGCCCTACCCCAAAAATAAACCCCAGTTAAGATTGTCAACAACACATGACAGATGTGTTGAATTATAAAATAATAATATTATTGACACCTGTTGACTGAGGTTATCGTACTCTGCTTGCCATTTTCGGACCATTCGGACACCCAACTTCTTCTCTTTGCAGAAAGTTGTAAGATTCTTTCCCAGGGAGTCCTCCACGATTCTTACTGTAACCTTAATCCTCACTCACACTTGACGGTTGAGATCCTTGGCCCATAAACAATGGCAAGTGTACTTTGATTGGTCAAAGTACAGACAATGCACGTAAAATGTGTGCACTTGATAATGAACGGATGTGGTTGTGTCTTCTTAACAGTTGCCATTTTGTGTTGCCACTCCTGTCTCATAAGTCTTCAATTAACACCCCCCCCAGACAAGATGAGTGCAAAAAGAAAGACCTATTCCATTGAGTACAAGAAAGGAATTGTGAAGGACTCCCAGGAAAAGAATCTGGTGGCTTTCTGCAAAGAGAAGAAGTTGGATCTCTGAATGGTCTAAAAATGGCGAGCAGCGTACGATAACCTCAGTCAACAGGCTGACGAGGGAAATGCTATGAAGGGCAAGTGTGGATCAGGTCAGCAACCATTATTTCCTGAGCTGGAAGACATCTGTGAATGGATTGCTAACAGTAGAGGAAAGGCTATGGTTGTGCACAGGGCTGATATTCAAGCATTTGCCCTTGCAATGGCACCACAGTTAGAAATATCCCCAGAAGAATTCAAAGCATCACAACATTGGCTGGATGGCTTCCTTCAGCGATATGAACTGTCTCTAAGAAGATCGAAAACACTGTTCAAGCTGGAAGATACTGAAGTTATTAAATGTGCACTTGCATTCAAGTCCTTTGTTAATAGCATCGACTTTTCTAAATACCAACTCTCCAACATGATTGCTATGGATGAAACTGCTCTGTTTATGGGCCATTGATCTCAAACAGCAATTAATCAGAGGGGTGCCTCGTCAATCTACATTCCCTCCACTGGTTACGAAAGTGCATGTGTGACCTGTATTTTTGGCAATTCATCTAGATGGAAAGAAAACCCCACCTCCAATCATTGTTAAGGGCAAGAAAGATAAGATTGAACGTGTTTCAGGCATTTACATTCTTGAAAATGAAAAAGCCTGGTGCACACAAGCAGTTATAAGGAAGTGGGTTGATGTAATGCTGCCACTTGTTTTGCGAGGTGGTGAAAGAGGTCTGCTAGTCTGGGATTCAGCCAGCACAAACCTCCCTAAAGACATGAAGAAATTCCTTGCACGGAGAAGAACAGATCAAATAATGATTCCTGCAGGAATGACTGCCTATCTCCAGACTCTTGATATTGCAATAAACAAGCCATTCAAGGACCATTTGCACATGGAACTCAATGACTACATTGAAAATGGAATGAAGAGAAATCAGCGTGGAAACTTTGTGAAGCCTAGCCTGCAAGAGGTTGTGACTTGGGTGAAGAACTCATGGGATAAAGTCACTGACAGCTGTGTTGCCAATGCACTACAAGCAGGCTACATGGACAAGCAGTGCTCATGTAAGGATAGCTCTATTGCTAGGCATGACAGATTGGGGCCAATGGTTCTACAGGAAATGGAGTCGCAAGAAATTCAGGCCGGAATTCGGGGGTTGGAGACTTATGATGATGTTCCAGAAGAAGATGACATGACTGTATTTGAATAACTTTTCTGTTATCAGGGTAACAGAATGGATTACTTCTGATTTCAGCTGTCAGCAAGATCTTGTCAGTTTTTTGACTTTAATGTAGTAAGGTAATGTTTCATTATCAAGGGGTAATTATAAAGTAAAGCCACTAGTTCCCAGACTTCATTTTTATGACTTTCTATCATTCTTCTCTTATGGTTTGGGTAAGGAATAAAGAAAGCATCACCACACAAAAAGTGGCAGTTATTCACCTGTTTTATTCCACTCCTCCAATACACATGTATTGAGATTTTTCTGCACTTTCTGTTAAGCATGAAATACTGCACTGTGAAAGCCAAGGTGCAGAAATTTTGAAGTTGAAATGTTTGTTGCACTATTTAGGTAGAATTCTCACACAACTGTTAACACGTTACCTAGAACTGTTGCCCAATAATGGAAAAGTACCGAATAAATGTCAGTTTGTGTACATGAATAAATGTCAACTTGTGTACATGAATAAATGTCAATTTTTGTACATGAATAAATGAATAAATGTAGATTGTTGTACGGTGGGGGGGCTAAATAAGGCATTCCCTAATAATAAGCCCTAATGCGTATTTTGGTTTGGGAAAAAGTATAAGATCCAGTCTTATTTTCAGGGAAATATGAGATATATATATATATATATATATATATATATATATATATATATATATATATATGGATTCCATACACTAGATCGAAGGTTCACTACTTTGAAATAGTGTATGGAATGCACACTGCAGCGAAAGTGCACTTAATCGAAAGTGCACTTATGCGAAGTTCAGTACAACGAATGGGCATTGTACTGAACTTCCATGCAGTACTCACGGACCTTAGGGTTAGGGTACGGGTCATGGCAGGGGGATAGCCCATATGACCCGTGCCCTAACTCTAAGGTCTGTGATGACTGCAGCTCAGTGAAGGACATAGCAATGTCCTCCACTATGGTGCAATAGTCATGAACCTTAGGGTTAGGGCATAGGTTAGGGTAAGGGGATAGCTTTACTAACTATCCCCTTTCCCTAACCCATGCCCTAACCCTAAGGTTTGTGAGTATTGCACCATAGTGGAGGACATAGCTTGTTTTCTGATGTCCTCCACTGTGCTGCTGTACTTTCGGTGAAGTGCACTTTCGCGGAAGTTCACTTTCGTTAAAGTGAACTTTCGCGTAAGTGAGGCTTCCTATTACAAGTTCGAAGTTGTGAACTTTCGTTCTTGTAATAGGAATCCATATACATACATATATATATATATATATATATATATATATATATATATATATATATATATGGGTCTACTTTACATGATCGACAGCTCAAATGTCCGACTTTCATATGGCCAAGACAATATGATCGAACATTTGAAACATCGACCATGTAAAGTAAACACCATAACACAAAAGAAAAAAAAACTAAGTCTGTTTAGCAGGGGGCAAGCCCCCCTGCACCGCCCACATGGGGGGCTGTGTCCCCACACCCCCGCTACTTAAATATACCAACTCCGAGATAGCACTACATTGCGGTAATGGGAAATCTTCCCGTTCTGTACTGTATGGAGATCTCCATTCAAATCGGTCGAGCTTTTAAAAGGTCAATCATATTGTCTCGGCCATATGAAAGTCGAACTTTTAAAAGTTCGATCATCTGAAGGGGACCCATATATATATTTGGTGACAGTGTCTGCTTAATAGGACTGCTCTAAAAGTCACCCATATTAAGCATACTAGATATTGAGGAATGCATGCACAGATATGAAGGGGTGAGAGTTGCCCAGGGCTGATAGATACTGAGCAACGTGAGGTCGGATGCCAGCATAAATGACCTAGGAATAGTTGTAGACAGCAATATTTTAAACCAGTATGTATCTACCAAAATCAGAAAAGTATATTTTTTAATCCATCTAATTCTAAAAGACATGTCTAATCATTTAAGAAAGATGATTGCATCTGATTTGTTTGTCTCATTGAATAGAATGCAGCATTTTGTAAGCTTCAAAAAAATCAATTTAAAGAAATTGAAAAAGCATGATCTTTGGAATAAAAAAAGGAAAAGTTCAACTATTTAGCAAGACTTTGTGAACTGTCATCATAGGGATTAACTCTGTATGCGTATAAGGTAATTTCTGATCTTGTTCTGCCTGAATATCTATGCATTGATCATAGCACGATTGGGGAATATAGTTGTAAAAATAAATAGCAGTTATGAAAAAAGTGACAGTTATGTTACACCACACCTTCTGTTATTATGGAACAAGTTTCTCCTTACAATCATAAGAAATCAGTCACTGACCTCCTTTAAAAATAATTTTGCTTTTTACTGTAGAAGTAAAAGATATATCACAGTGGACTTATGGGCATCTAGCTTCTTGAAGGTTAATAGATTGTAAACTTGAAAATCAGGCCTATAAGAAGAAGAAGACGTTATGAGGCCAACGAGCAGGATATTACCCCTATATAAGAAACCTACATGAGAAAACCTTGTTGAGATAATGAAATTAACTAAACGTAAGATTGAATTCACATAACAAAGTAAGCCTGAGTATCAGTAGGACATAAGGGCACTTTATTCTAAGAGGTATTCCAATTACTAGTTATCTTTAACACAGGGAAGCATAGAGCAAATCAAATATAACACAGTGAGGACAAGCTTCATTTTGACATTGACGGATTTATACAACCCATATCTCAGACCTGTTATTAACTTACTCAGAAAGTAGTAAAAGTACCTCAGAAAATAAAGAACAAGGACTAACTGCTTGTTAAAAGCTATGGTTATGCTACCATATGGCAAATATCAGATTTCTGTTGCACATAATTACCAGTGCCAGGAGTATGAATTCCAGTGCAAGAAAAAAAAATATTTTAAAGTGAAATTCAAATCTTGGTTGACATAGGAGACCAATTCCTGTCCACACATTCATTCATAGAACTCTGTCCTCTCCATAAATATAAATAATTCAATCACCTTTTAGGTTGATGCATTTTGTTAAAAAAAAGGTTTCTTCTGCAATGATCTGTTTCAAAAAGAGAGCTTTTCACAAGTGACAACTGCATATTCAGTATGTACTTCTAGTTTAAACGAATTCAGGATTATAACAAAACCAACCAGCAAACACAGCTGCCCAACACTCTAAGGAATCTGTTTTTGTTATTGTTTATTTTTTTTGCTTCCAGTTCTGAATATGCATTCATTTTTTGTGTATTTAATTCATGATTATACTTATATTCAGGTCATATCATCAGACTGTGAAGATAAATGCATCCAAAATGAAAACAACTAATTGTAATTGTATTATTTAATATTTTGTCTATGTTTTTTACCAAAATAAATGAATAGTAAAGCAACTTAGCTAGTGCAGTACAGTATAGACACAGTATTCAATGAATGACTCCACTTGGACAACAGCTTATTACTAGCAGGCTAATCACTATTAAAGTTTTATCACAAATGCAATGTCACTCATACCACTCACCCTCTCAGTGCAAGACATCTTGGAGAAATCCCAAAATAATGGGAGGACAAAGGCCCAAAAATAAGGGGCAGATTTTAAATATTTTTCCTATAAACATAGAAAGTTGCTAGAAATGAAATTTGGTACAGACCATTTTGTCCTGGGACATCTTCAAATGGGGCCAGTTACATAGACTAGCAAGAATTAAGAGAATAAGGGGAGGATAGGGTTAAATGGGAGGGAGAGATATTTAGGAGGAAATGAGGTAAGGGTAAGGAGGGGCTTAGAGGCTTTGTCAAGTGTAACTGAAGTAGGAGTTACATTTTGGAGTGAACTTGCTATGGTAAGTACTACGTCCTTGATGACCTGTAGGAACCTAAGCGTACAGGTAAAACTTGGGTTAATAGTGGTAAGGTATGGTGAAGTTACATTATAGTATTTCTTTGTTATTGTTAATTCTTTGGGAGGGAGTGAGGAAGTGTTCGTTTTCTTTTATACTTTAGCTGTAGAGCATTGGAGGTCAGCAATTCATTAACGAAGGACATATGTGTCTGCCACTCTGTGTCTTAGTATTTGTTTGAGGGGCAACAGAGCTGAATAGTAAAGATAGCCATTAGCAAGGCAGGGTGAAGCAGAGAGCTTTCTGAAATGGGCTGCCATGGCATGGGAGTTCATATCCGGCATGAAATTGTGATTAATGAGAAGCGTTTCTTCTATTGGCCTTATGTAGCTGATAGACTTATTTATTTGTGGTTAGGAACAGGGTTTGCAGTGCTGGCTTATTGGTTATGGTCACCATTTAGTGGGGCTCATGAGCAGACGCAAGTGGGGAGCATGGCCGGCAGGTTTAATTTGGTTACATATACCAAGGTGGTGGCAGGTTGGTGCAGTTTGCGGTTATGTCACTGCTGGGGTGGATTTCCAGCTCAGTTGGGTGAGAACCATGCCTCCCTATTAAAGGAAGCAATGGAATCAAGGTGGTTATGTCACTGCTGGGGTGGATTTCCAGCTCAGTTGGGTGAGAACCATGCCCCCCTATTAAAGGAAGCAGTGGAATCAAGCTTCTGATGGGTGAGTTCATCTTGACTGTGCTGTATCACACAAAAAAAAAAAAAAAAATACAACAGAAAAGGAGCGGAGTTTACAGTACAGGTGATTTCGTGGGTCATGAAACCCCCATTAGGAAGGATACATGTGCGGGGTAATTTTCTGGTAATTTGGCAGTTTTTAACTGGTCCAGCTCTTTGACGAGACAAAGTAATTTTCATGGGTATGGGGCAATCTGAGTGATGGTTTGGTCCTGGGGTTTAGGATTATTTGGGCCATGTTGGGCTGTTTCCTCTCAACTGTACAAATGTATTATAAAGTTGGTGGTAGTGGTATGGTGATGCGAGGTGGTCTTTTGTCAGCTGAGCATGTGCCTGTCACTAAATAATTACATACATTTCGTTTCAGGCTTTATACCATTCAGAAATGCATGTTAAGGCAATTATTTTTGTGGTTCTAGCAACACTGAAGTTTAGGAAAGCGATATTTAAAATCTGTTGCTATGCATTTGGCTGTGTGGTGAGGTTCCTCGTCAGTGATATTTTCCTTGCTGGGGGCTCATTGGTGGAGTTTTCATGCTGGTTTTCATTATGGTTTTGCGCATGCATGGTGAGGTTGGTAGAGTGTTTACCAGTTAAGTACAGATGTTCACAGAATTTCCATGAAGTTAGGGCATAATGAGCAGCGGGTTATGCTCATTTCAGGATGGTTTTGTGAATGGAATCATTCCGTAATGTTTCGGACTTACATGGGTTCAGATGTTGTTGCAGTTTTGGCAGCAGGTTTGTGGAGAGATCTGCAATGATGTTTTCGTGGGCTTTGATCTCCTGAGGTGGTGTGTGGTCTGCGCATGCGTGGTGGCGATGGAAGTCATTGTTGAAGGAGGTGAGCTTGAACATTTGTAGGTTGTGACTACTGTCTGATGTTTTGCTTTTGGTCCTGGAGCCAAGTAAGTAGAAGTTATACATGTACTTATCTTTGAGGCTGTTTATTGGGTTAAACAAAGTAACAAGGACTGTCTTTTGCAGTTCAATGCAAAAGGTGGGTTGTAATTTTAAAAAAAGTACATTTTATGAAAATACAGCAAGTTTTCTCTTCAATGAGTCATAATAAAATATTATCCACTGGAAAGAGTCATGCATTTTATTTTAGGTCTCTACTCACTCCAGTGGTTCGCTACTCATGAAAGTTGGTAGCTCTCTAGCAAGTTACTGGGATGATCCAAGGGTTGAAGTCACTGGGTGGTGTCATACATTTGAGTTTGGGTATTGAAATCTTTCAGAGTTTAGCAATATTTTAAAATCTGTCCCTAATTTTGGCCTTCCAGCTATTGACTTGTGCAGGGTTTTCAGTGTTTGATTTGTACTAGTGGTCTACGGTTTGTATTTGTGGAGATGCAGATGCCAAGCATAAACTGCAATAGGGGAGGTTACTTTGCGATTGGAGCATGCCATTTCTGGACCATGTTTACTTATCAGCAGAGCAATACGTATAGCTGTTGTTTTCTTTGTGATGTCGTTTCTTCATAAGATGTGGAGTTTTGGTCTGCTCAATGGCAAACAAGAGTAATATTGCTGGTGTTTTCAACTAGACACAGACAGTGCAGAGTGTCTTGGGATGACAGTATGTTGTTAGTCTTGAAACAAAGTGGGGGCAGGTGTGTGCATTCTTAATTAATAGACACAGCTAAGACCTGCTTTGCTGAATGTTTGGTTAGCAGTTGGAGTACTCCTCCAAAACATCATATTGTTTTGAAGGTAAGGTACTGCACTTGGGAAATTAAAGAACTAGTGCATTTGTATAATGGCACACAATTAAGTGAATAATCTTCAGATCCATTGGGGGAAGGCAGGCCAATGCAAGCTAATGATATTACCAGCATTTTAAATTTGTAGGAGTTTTGGTGGCAAGGGGTGGGGGATAGTAGAGAAGCACAGCTGAGCTGTGCATGCCGGGCTTGAGATAATAATAATAAATACAAGGAGATGGTGAAGGAGTGAGAAGCCAGACTGGGGATTTTGGTGACCAGTATAGTAAATATGGCAGCGGAGTGATTTTGTAAGAGATATACAAAGGAAAGTGTTTTATCGCTCATTTGTTAAATATGTAAGGTACCAACACTGATTTTGTTGGCATTCTGGCCCCAAGAGGTTCAGAGGTGTGAGTAGGAGATGGAGAGGTATGGTAACTACTGTAGGTGAGAGGGAAAAGTTTTGGTGACCAATTCTTTTGCTGATTGCATAACTGTTAACCTTTCATATCCAAAGGAAGAATATCAGGCATCATAGCGTGGTGCAAGTGGGGCATGAGCTGGAACACACAATGCTAAGGGCTTATTAGCAACGTCCGCTAGGAGGGTCACAGAAGGGTTAAAGTATGCTACTCACCTGTATGACTATATATTTAATTAAAAAAAAAACAGTTGAGGTAAAGAAAGGGTAGTTTAGGAGGGTGGTAGGGGATTAAATCATATTAACAGAAAGGATAGACAGAAGTTGGCAATTTTGTAGAACATTGCTTCTTTGTGGAGCAATTGACAATCGGTGGAACTCTAACAACTGTAACTACGAGGCTCATAGGACAGTTATCACATGATAGCTTTATTTGTAGAATAGGACTTTTAATGAAATAATGATTCAGTTTGAACATGAACTGTTATGACCATAGATGAATGTTCCTACGGATGCGGTACACATGAGGTTTGGTTTGGTTATGTTGTAAAGCAATTTCATTTATTGTGTTAGGCACCTTAACTGTCAGTACTGTGGGCATGTTGTGTTATAAGACAAAGCAGAGGGGTGAAGGTGACAAGGTTGCACCTGTCTTGGGGATGGGGGGGCTGGGGATCAGTGTAGTGGCTGTGCAGTTGATGAACAGGGTAGGCCCCTGGCAGCGTTCAGGTTGTCATTAAGATGTTTTGGTTACTTGTGTGCTGAGAATTTACAGTTTCTTTCTTTTACAGGTGGGGAAGTTCAGAGCAGGCATCAGTCAGTGACCCAAAGCAAGTGGGCAAAAGGAGATGTTGGCTGTTGCAGTCGATGTCCCAATGAGACCACAGATGGGAGAGAGTGCAGAGTGAGCAACAGTCAGTGGCCTGAAGGAAGTTTCTTTGAAAGATGGAAAGTGCAGAGGACAATCAGTTGGTGGAGTGTATAAGCACTCTTGAAAGGTGATGATTGCTAAACATGTCAGATTTGGGGCAGGTTGCTGAAAGGTGACTAGTTAATTTATAGGTAGGGTGAAGCAGGTTTGGTGGTGTTCAAGGGGAGCTGGGGTGATTATAAAGGACATAATTACTATAATGAGTGTTTGGGGCAGGTTTTGGGTGCATGGGAATGGGGTTTCATGTTCTTCGGATATAGGATTGGACGATGGGCACAGCTGGGGACTTTGATGCTTTGACACTTAGTGCAGTTGGAGTAAGCTAGGGACAAGGAGTGGTTATGAATGTTTGTAGCTCTTCAGTTCTGTATTTCAGGTAGTTTAATTAGTTTGCATGGGAATTATTGACCATCATTGTGTAAGGTTTAATAGGCTGGGCTGTTTGGTAGGTTCCGGTGTGGCAGTTAATGTTTGGGGTTTGAGCACATAGATAGGGTTGATTTCAGAGTATTTGCTAGTAATTCTGGCGGCAACAGCAAATTTGGGGATTGAGGTATTGTGGGAAGTTTCAGATTGCAGGTTGGCAGGAAGGGAGTTCAAAAGAAGGATCTTATTTGCTTAGTTTAGGTTGGTTGGAGCTGATGGCTAGCAGAACCTTTGTAGGAAAGGATTAACTGTTAATGCAGTGGTCTTTGGTGGTGGTGTTGCTGTAGGACTTTAGTACTGTTAAGCATTAGTCTGGACTACAGGGGTGGGATTGTAGGTATTGGGGCTGTGGAAATGGGAGGACAGGCAGATTTGGGGTAGTAGGGAGGTAAGTTAGGGCTATATGTATTCTGTTGATTATGGAAGATGGTGGTTCTTTATATTTATGATGGCTGCTGCTACATGGATGTTTCATGTTACTCAGTTTAGTTGTGGGAATTAGGGTTATTATTGTTTACACAAGTTGCTGTCATACTGACTGCATTGGTAGATTAAATTGTAAGAGAGTAAGTACAATGTTTTTGTTTTCTTCTGCTGTATATGGCAACTGTGAGCTAGACAGCTCTTAACATTTTCAGCAGTGATCTGTGGGGATATTTTTGCAGTGTTGGTCACATAAGTGTTTAGCAGACTATTAGACTGTTGCATATGGCAGTCAATAGCTGATGCAGGTAAGGTATATTTATATTTAACTTATCTTTTTAGAGTGCTTAGTTGCAACATCTTCAGATGGTATCATTTTACTTTTGGTGCTTATTGAAGGTCACTGATGCTGTTGTATGTTTATTGCTTTGGCTGTGAAAGGATTTTATGCAGGTAAGGTGGGGATGGGCTGAGATAAGGGAGATAGGGCAGTGTAATGGGGGCATTTGGAAGAATAAGGGCACTTTTTGACATGATTTTAATGCCTTTAAGAAAGTTTGATTGGTGAGTGTCATGAATTTGTATTGTTCTTTCTTTTGCAGATGTAAGCAGTCGGGGCTTGAATGAAGTAGATTTGGAAGGTGGTGGATTTATCAGGGTGACTCTTCCTGCCGTTCTGAATACACCGGTCACAGGAGATGTTTTGGTCATCAGAGTGTTACACAATGAGGTTGTAGAGGGCAGTTAGCAGAGTGAGCAAGGCCTTGAAGGAAACTTTGATGAAAGGTAATGAGTTTTGTTGCTCTGGTTGTTCTGGTGTGGTACATATTATTACTTTATTCAGGTTCATTGAGGCACAGTTGAATTTACACTGGTTTGGGATAGTGGGGTTTTCGGATATTTGCAGGTATGCGGGTGTTTTAGGGGATAATTCAGGTTGTGGGTACCGTGTCTATGAGAGAGGCTTAAGAAGGGCACAGTTTGTTGTATTTCTTTACAGACGCGGGCTGGTCTTAATGATTTAGCTGGAGTTTAGAAAATGGGTGACACCGAATGATGCTTGGCCTTAGGATGGAAGCTTTGGTGAAGAGGGGGAACAGCCTGGTCAGGCTGGTGGGCGGAGAAGAGGGGCAGGCTTGGCCTCATCTGTTCCCCCTCTGGTGGTGGATGTGCAATTCAATAAGTTTGGAAGGAAAGTGAGCAGTTGCTCAGGTGGACAATAATAAGCAAGCTGAGCTGCTTATATGGATGGTGGTATAATTCAATAAACTTAAGGTGAGCAGGGTAACGCTGCCTTGTTACTGCACAGATAAGTGAGCAAGTGGGGACGCTGCTTATCAAGGGTGAGCGGTTGCACTGCCCTTATGGTTATTGTAAGTTTTCTTTCATGGATGTTATTATCACTGGTGTCATGTTTTTGGTTGAAAGTATAACTATTGGTTAACAATCATATTTATGAAAGTTTAATAAAAGTCGTCAAATGTCATTTGGTGTTGTGTTTATTGAAGTGGACCAGGACAATAACAGTTTTTGAATTATTACATATTTTCTGAAGGATATGAAGTGTGAAACTCAAATGTCTGTCATTATTTATTTTTATTTATTGACTTCAATCCTCAATGAGTTGGCAAAAAAACGCAAATCTTATGAGGAATAAACCAAAAACATGAGGCAAAAATCAGGACATTTGAGAGGTATGAGTTAGTGTTCCCATAAATATACTTGAGAAGGTAACTGCCAAAAAGAGATGGCACATTTCATTTATCCTTCTTTATTTATGGGTAAGAAGAAATGCAAATGATGTTAACATGCATATATTTTCTGTGCCCCTGAAACAAGTTTATTACAGCACAATACAAGGTATTAAAAGGTTACTAGATCTTACTGTCGCTGCACTACTATTGGCTGAGAGTCCATTCCTTAGATCCCTAAACTGGCATAAAATTGTTAGAATAGATGGAACAATTAATGCACTGTTTACATGCATCCCTTCTTATACACTTACAAGATGAAAATCTAGACCTTTCCTTTAGACATTGCTCATGCTTCTTAGCCTGCTGACCAGTGGCATTGGGGTTGCTGCTTATATTTTTCTAGACAAGTGTAATTTTGGCAGGGCTAGCTTTATTTATGCAGCCTGCTAGTCTTTCTATAATATTAAGTTAACATGAAATAAAGGTATATATCTGGCAATGTTTAACATAGCTCATAGGTCTCTGACTATATAATTGCTTATATGAAGTAGTGGACATTACAAGAGTTCACTGTTATTTATTATCATCGTATGATGTAGTCTGTGGGCTGCTGAGTAACACTGCTTATCAACCCTACTTCAGAATGTAGTCTTTTGACTGTATATTTTGTCCCCTTTTAATGTTCCCTCAGTGCATACATTTGGAAGCAATGTGCATCAGGGAGGAGTCAACCCCTGATGCACAACTGATCCATTCAGCATGTTAGTAGTACTAAAGGTATGTGGCTTGTTATTAGAATTAGACTATCTTAATGTCAGAGTAGTATAATAAACTTAATAAATTATTTTCAGATATTTCGCCCTTGATCATGTCCCATAGGACCCTGAGATGCTTCACTAAACCTCAAATGGAGGAATGTGTGAGCATGTTCAGTAGACCTGTCTGGTATTAATTCCGATCAGGCAGTCACAGACACATCATAAAAGCCACATAGGTTTATAGGTGTTAACTAGGCTAACAACTACAAGGGCCTTTTTAAGCCTAGTCATGCATCTCAAATCTTTGACAAGTTCAGGTACCCTTGATAAGTGCAAGCATGGGTCTGGGAGATGAACCATTTACAGGTTACCATGGGTCTGGGAGATGAACCATTTACAGGTTACCTATGTTCATTAGAGACATAGGTGTCAAACCAGGGATGAATTTCCCGTTCCCCATCCAATTGTCCACATTTGACTTGAATGGGGTTAAAGAGGAATTCTGCTTCACATGGTTGGGGAGCCTGTTCCATAGACAGGGCAGTCTCTGGGATACATACATATCTCTCCAGCAGGTCCTATTTATAGCACAGGCAATGTTTAAATCTTTAGAATGGGTAATTCTGGCGCTGTTTGTTTTATGGATATACAGGAGGTACATCAGAGTGGGGTCTGAAAATACCCTGTATGGCAGGCATAGATCTCCCCTCAAAAGCCTGTAGGAGACAGAATACATGGGTAGGGTCTTGAGGCGGTCTTCATAGAATGCATTACTTATGCCATGTATTCTTTTGGTGAGAAACCTCTGTGGATGTTCCAATTGTTGGATATCCCTGGTTAGGTACATACCAAAGGGGGCATTGTACTCAATGATAGGTCTGATGAATGCCGAATACAGTGGAACAATGACTTCTTTGGACTTAGATGCCATACCATTGTTTGTAAGTTGTGCAACATAGAATGATTTCTTCACCACTGTAGACACGTGATGATCAAAGGCTACATTACTAGCTATGTGTGTTCCTAAATCCCTGACTACTGGGTCAGCTCTGAAGGATGTGTTGTCAATATTATAGTTACCAGGGATGGATGACTTCCCAAAGGATACTAGTATGCATTTCTTAGCATTTAGTTTTAGTCCATGGCTCTGACACCAGTTGTTTGTCTGTGTCAGCCCCCTCCTGGAGAACATTTGTGTCAGTGTGAGATTCAATGACGGCTCCTAATTTGCAATCATCTACAAATTTAGTCAACCAGAGACCACTGACGTTGGCCTTGACTTCTGAGAAGTAAATGCCAAAATGGAGTGGTCTAAGAACTGATCTCTGAGGGACTCCACTTCTGACTGGCCTCTTTGTAGAGGTGGACTCCCCAATTCTAACTTCCTGGGTCCTGTCTGTGAGTCAGTTGTCTATCCACTGGGTGATATATGGGTTTCTACCTAACCTCTTGAGTTTGTAAACAATACCTGAATGGGGTATTGTGTCAAATGCCTTGGCCAGGTCACTGTAGGCAGCGTGAATGACTTTGCCCTCATCCATTGCTTTGGTGACCTTCTCGAAGAAGTCCACAAGGTTGAGTATGGATGATCTGCCCTCGACAAAACCAAACTGGGTTTTCCAGTGTCTGGAGGTTTAGTATATCTCTAAAGATCATCTTCATGATAATTCTTTCCATGGCTTTACATATACGTCTAATGAGACTTATGGGTCTGTAGTTTCCAGGGTCTGTAGATGTCCCACCTTTGTGTAGAGGGATAATTGTTGCCTTTCTCCATTCATGAGGCATGAAGCCTGTTTGGAGGCTACAGTTAAAGAGTAATTCCAGAGGCCCTGATAGGTCATGTTTCATTCTATTTAGAAGGCATCCTAGGATATTGTCTGAGCCCACTGATGCATTGTTCTTGGTCTTAGAGAGAGCATTAAGGACCTGTTCCCTAGTGATAGTAGGGGGAGTTATATTTGATGATATTTCCTGAGGAAAGGTTGAGGGGGAGAGATGGGTAAAGTTGAAGCTGAATTTATCAGCCAGGAGGTTTACTATATCTTCTGGGTCAGTATAGGTGGTTCCATTTACAATGAGCTCTGCACACAATGGTGTATTGCCTTTGAGGTTGCGGACATAGCTAAAGAATGTTTTGTGGTTGCCCTTAGCCCGGGAAGCCAAACTTACCTCAAATTTGGCTTTGGTCTACTTTATTTGTCCTCTCAGTTTGTTTAGTTTGATGAGACTACTTTTATCCTGCTAGGTGATGTACCTCCTAATTTTTGCTATGATTTTCTTCCTCCTGTTATACAGCTGATTGAGTTTGTGATTCCTCCAGGGTGGCTTGTTTTTTTAGTTAGTTTTGTACTTCTTCTTGGTGGGTACAGCTACCTCTATGCAGCTATTAACATGCTTGTATAGGGTTTCTGTGAACAGTTCTGCATAGGCAGAAGTGTCTTCGGGGTTTATGAGGGCTTGAAATTTTGCCAGGTTCTCACTTAATAGATGGAGGTGAGCCTTAGAATAGTTCCTGAATATTCCAGGTTTAGCTGGGAATCCAGATTTTATTTTTACTTCAAAGGACACCATTCTGTGGTCTGACCTTACCAGGGAAGGCATTACAGTAGGGGGTGTGCATCAGTCTCCCATATTGGTGAGGACCAGATCCAGTATGGTTGCACCCCTGGTTGGTGTATTGAGTAATAGTCCAGGGAGTTTGTGTTTACAAAATCCAGGAATCTCTGTGCATGTACATTTGGTGTCATATAGGATTGCCAGTTAATTGTGGGCTAATTAAAGTCATCCAAGAATATGGTATTGGGTTGGATGGGTAGTGTTTCTAATAAGTTTAAATACATGGTATGGCTTTCCTGAGTCATAGAAAGGGACCTATAGCTTGCAAGGAAATAGTTTTGGATTTCACCTGTAGTGATTTGAACATGGATCAGCCCAAGTGCATTGTCCTGTTTGACCAGCCCTGAAGTATATTTATTTTTGATGTAAACAGAGACACCTCCACCTTTAGTCCCTGCCTGTGAAGTAGCTGGCCTAAATGTGTGGAAGGCTTTATAACCTTGCACATGATTCCTCCTCCAGCCTTTGGTTTAATTCCAGGGCCAACTAGACCTTATATTATAGGCAAACTTTAGAAAATTACCTAATTAATTAATTAATTAATACTTTTTTTGCTCTTTCTCTTTGATTTATGAAGTTCCTTGGTTAATATGGCTCTGCCTCCCCATCATTCAACATATACATGTTGCCATAGGATAACACTCTGATGATTCTATCCTTTATATCCGGTTACAATGATGTAAACAGTGTTTTATGTTTCTGCTTCTGCAACATCAGTGAGTGCCTGTTGGTCCAACTACTAAGACTATATACATGCAGTAGTGTTGTTTTAGTATGCAGTACAGTGTGTTTATAGCTCTTTGATTCTTCAGAAATTCTAAGATTCTGATTAGAATCTACAGAAACTTTGCGGTGTTTATTGCTGCCCACCTGACAATTATGAAGCAAGTGTCAGCTATTAAAATGTCCTTCTCTATACCTTCAGGTTAACATTTCCAGTATAAAACACTAGCTCTGTCAGTAAAATCATCTGACACCACCTCATAACCTGCCTGTTCTAGATTTATACAATGTAATGCATTATAACCATAGCTGCTGACCTTCCACCACTGTTTCAGTGGATTTAAAGTAAAATGCCACCACCAAGATACCAATGTGGTTTCATGACCTATCGGCATTATAATCCCCTGTTATATGCTCTGCAATGGCAGTTGGATGTTCTGCTTGCCTATGAATTAAAAGTGTTGACAAATCTTTCCCTATAAAAATTTGGAGCCTTACTATCTAGTTTTGAAGTTACTTTCCAAATATTTTTCTTTTCATTTCACTGATGAGGCAGTGCTATAGATTTGCATAGTAAGGTCTGAATTATCTAGGGGTAGGTCTTTCTCTCATGTTGCCATTCAACCCAGCCTTTGTGGGATTCTCTGTCAAAGCTGGAGAGGAAGCTGTTGCTTGTTGACAGCAGTTATAATACATTTATTATTACTGGAATGACAGAACTTCCAGTTTATCCTCATTGCAGTATGATTTTAATCTGCAGTAGCTTTTAATGTAATATTTTTCATGTTTGTATGTCTGTATTGTGTGCACTACAGCAACAGATAAATTAAATTAAAACATAAACCCATATGTCAACTATAGTTTATATTCCCAAAAAAGAAAAAAAAATACAATAAAGGCTTTTCTAAAACACAGAAGCTTAGACAGACATGTTGTATGTCCAAATCACAATATTAATCTTATTAAACTTTTTGATATTTGACCTTTCTTCATTTAGGCTTTATTTTCTTTAGCATTCAAATTTCTGCTATGGAACATTTATAAGACTGAAATGCAAGGTCATTATCCCAATGTCATTGCAAATAGTCCCTGTATCATCAAGCTGTCCTTCTTCTACAATAGTGCAGAATACAAATTAGGCTAAAAAAACCTTAAGAGTCTCCTCAAAAATTAAATATAACAATAAATTCTTAACTGGAAGGGGCATGCTGCTGACTTGAAGCATGCTCCCTTGTGTATGTTGAATAATTTGATTACTTATTACTCAACAACCACTTTGAAGTTTATTGCTGTTTTGTCCACAACTGATTTATTACCTTTAATTGTTTCCCTCCTACAAGAGCAGACCCTTCCATTTGACTCTGCTTATTCGTGTAATGAAAAACTGTAACAGTGCCAATCTCACTTAATGAAGAAGTGATACATTGTTTAATCTCTTACAGCTTAAGTAAGTGACTTTCAGATGTAGCAATATGACATAAAAATGTTGGAAAACTTTCATATCTGATATAGGTTAGTGACATTTCAGAGAAAGCATAGAGCACCACAAATGTTTCATTTTCTGCAGCTGTGCTCTTCTCCTCTGCCTGAAAACTTAAATTTCAATATATTCTAAGAGGTTTATTGTTGCAAATGAATGCATTTAGACAGAAAAATTGCTGTGCAGATATAAAAATACTGATAATGTACAACACATTTCATTAAAATGCTACACTGATGAAATTATATGCGATACTGCTGACAGCATTCTCTTTGTCTTTGTTAGTCTAAGGCCTACTAAAACCTTGAACCATAACCCTTTATTATGTTACAGAAATAGAACAATTCATCAAAGACATTTATTACTATAATACAGCAAATTAAGAGTAAGTCTTCTACATTATGTCTATGATTTCAGCGAAACTTGAAAAATATGTAAAAAATTAGAAATGGAATTGCATTGTACCACATTCATCATATATATATATATATATATATATATATATATATATATATATATCGGTCTACTTCAGAATGTTGACCATTCAGAATGCTGACTTTCATATGGCCGACACCATATGATCGACATTCAGAAAGACCGACATCCTGAAATAGCACCATTTACCTACCTGTAAACACAGTAAAACTGTGTTATGCAGGGGGCAAGCCCCCTTCCACCTCCCCTGCTACTTAAATATTCTCACTCCGAGATCACACTAAAATGCAGGAAAGGAGAATCTCCCAGTCCCGCACTGTAGCGGGATCTCTGCTATTATTTATCGGCTTTTCAAACGTTCGCTCATATGAGTTTCGAACATTTGAAAGTTCAAACAAATGAAGGGCTCCCATATACATATATATATATATATATATATATATATATATATATATATATATAGATAGATAGATATAGAGATATATAGATATATATATTTTCAAGTCAAATGCTGTTCTGTTTGTTTCTGAAGATGTAACTGCACATGTGATTTACATAATCATGCAGAATGCAATGCTATATGAAGACATGTTGGACTAGTAGCTTAATCTGTCCTTTCTGTCTTTTAACCTAGTGTGGATAAGCTGCTACATTAAATACCATTCTGCATTCTTCCACCATTTTGAACTCACTAAATTTATAGACATTTTTTTATATGCAGACCCTATCTGTGAAAAAATCCAAAGTTTGTCAAGTATAGTTATCTCCTCTGTTCACGTACTGTGGTTTATTCTTCTACAATTTTTTTTTTGGGGGGGTCAAACTTTTCTGGACTTTATTGCATATTTTAAAATCCTCAAACTTTACTCTCCTGTTTCTTTTTCCATTTTTTTAGTTGCTGAGATCCACAGCTTTCACTTCACACAGCTACTGCTGCAAAGGCTGTACAACTCTGGTCACCCTGCTGTGAGCAGATTTAATCCTGCCAACATCACATCTTTGCAAAGATGAAATCATCAGAAACAGACATACTGTTCAAGATACCGATCTCACCAATTGTTTTGGGGGGTCGATAATGTTTTCTTTTTTTATTGGTAATACCTTTCCCACACATTAATTTGTATACTGGTTTTACAACTTTAGGTCTTATTTATTTATTTTTTTCATTTGTTGACCAGGAAACGCTGAATGGGCACACAGTCTTCTTTTCAGAGGCGGCCTAGGGAGAAATGCTCCAAATGATACATACTAATGATTAGTGAAGAAAAAAACAGCATTTTGCAAGTGTATGATTGTCTAGTAAATAAAGACATTTTGTAAAAGTTTACATTTGATCAGTGAGGAATTTTTTTAATATAGATATATAGGGAACCCAATTTTGGATGAGTTTTCTTCATTATATGTTGGATGTGGTAGTCACTTTTTAAGCTATCATCAAAGCAGATACCAAGCAGCTTAGTATGTGGGATGATTTCAGTTTTAGTGTTGTTTGCTGAGAGAATATCAAAGGAGGGTTTCTGATCTGAGAGGAGTCTTGGGGTGAAGAGAATACATTTGTTTTTTGGGAGGGTAAGAAGAAGTTGTAAGTTAGTCAGCCAGGTTTCAGTGGATGAGAAAAATTCTTGAGTGATTTTTTTGCAGATTGTTAAGGCTTTGGGTGATACATATGAGGGAAATTCATCGGTGTACCAAATTATTCTGGCTGATTTGGACCCATCTGAGAGGTTATTATTGAAGATGTTGAAAAGAATGGGACCAAGAATGGACCCTTGATGGGTACCTGTGGAGACTAGGAGGAAAGGAGAGTCTTTGTGCCATTTATGGCCTGTGATCTGTCAGCTCGATAGTTGTTAAGCCTTGTTGTAGAGGTTTCATCAAATCCTACAGTTGAGAGTATTTGTATGATAGGATGTGAAACTATGTCAAAGGCTTTAGAAAGTTACAGAAAGAGGGCAGATCCCAGCCTTCCTTCATTCCTCTGGGTATTTACAGTATTAGTGAAATGTAGGAGGACTGTAGTAGTGCTATGATGAAGATAGAAGCCAACTTGGTGGGGGAAAGAAGGTTATTTTGACGAGGCATTGGGAGATATAGGATTGAATGCATTTTTCAAGAATTTTAAATAAGGGAGACAGAAAGAAATAGAGCAATAGTTACTAATTAAGTGTTATTTTATTATCCTTTATATAGTGCTAAGATATAACTTTTTTCCATACAGTTGGAATGCATGCTTCTGTGATAGAGTGGGTTATGAGGATGGAAATGGGATAAGTTATAGCCTCTGCAGCCATTTGCAGATATTCGGTGGGGAGATTGCTGGGTACTGAGATAGTGGGTTTTACTTAGAAGTTTTTTAACGGTTGAAGTGGGAAGTGGTTGCAGTCAGATGGGGGTAGAGTCACAGGTATTGCTGGAGGGGCTGGTTTGAGGGGTGTGGTGTTTAATTAGAAATGTGACTGAGTTTATAAAGTGCATATTAAAGAGCATTGCAGTGTTATGTGTGTTCTTTAACTCTGTGGGTTTGGGTTGGGTGGCTTGGCCTGGTTTGAGGATTTTGTTAATAGTTGACCAAAATGCTGTTGGGTTTCAAAGGTTTTTGGACTGTGGATTAGTGTAATGTTTTTTTTTTTAATCTATTTTGATTTGGTATTTAGTGTGATTTCTGAGTTGCTGAAATATTTAGAAGTTGTTTGGTGTTTTATTTTTGATCCAGGAATTCTTGTCTTTTCTATCTGAGTTGTATTAAATGTTTTGTGGTTCTGTTCAGCCAAGGGAATGGTATGCCTTTTATCTGTTTTGTTCTAAGAAGACTAAACTATTTACAATGTCAAGCATTCAAGAATGCATCTTAAATAGCATGAAGCACTTTTCAGTCACACCCCCTAACAACATTGTTTGATTTCATCCTGCATGCAGGTTTTATACCAAGTAAATGGAGAACAGCTACAGTCATTCCCCTGCATAAGAGAGAACCTTTCACAAACCCAGTCAATTAAAGACTCTTAAGTCTGACCAGCCTCATATGCAAAGCCATGGAAAGACTTTTCCTGGAATGAATCAGTCAAGGCATATGAAACCTCCAAACATTAGTCCCATCTCAGTTTGGATTCATCAAAGGCAAGTCATGCTTACTCAACCAGGTGAATTTTTTGCAAAGGCCACAAAAGCAATGGATGAAGGCAAAATGGTAGACATTGCATACATTGATCTGGCCTAAGCTTTTGACACAATTCCCCTCTCAGGGAGAATAGAAAAGTTGAATAAATTGAGAATAAACCCCTATGTAACCCACAGGTTTGCCAAATAGCTCTCATATAGAATGCAGATAATCAAAATAGGGGAAGTTACCTCCACAAGGAGAGACCAGTCACCAGTGGAGGTCCCCATGGTTCTGTGCTGGGAACTCTTCTCTTTGGAATCTTCTTTTCTGAAGTAAAATTCAATACCAAAGGGCTCTGGCTGACTATGTTTGCAGATGACTGCAACCTAGGAGCAGTCATTGAATCCCCACATGACGTAGCCATCCTGCGGGAAAGTGTCTCTGAAATGAACAACCGTGTCAAAATCATGGACTGAAACTAAGTGCCAAAAAATGCATTATTGTATCCTTTAAGAAGTCATCTACCCCAGGAAAGTACCACATTGACAATATGACCCTAAGAGATGACCTACTTGTTTGGAATTTGGGAACTTAGGTGGACAGTGACCCAATGTTTGACAAATATATGTCTATTGTTGAAAGAAAGTTCTTCTATATTGTACAACTAATAAGGAAAAAAGGAAATGTGTGTAGATGTAGAGGTGTCATGGCCTCCCGTCACTCAGCTCTCATTAAAAGGGATTGTGACTAGATCTAGGAATGTCATGGTCCCTTGTTACTCAGCTCTCATTAAAAGGGATTGTGACTAGATCTAGGGATGTCATTGCCCCCCTTTACTTAACCCTCATTAAAAGGAATTAAATCTAGAAATAGAGGTGTCATGGTCCCCCTTTACTCAGTCCTCATTAAAAGGTATTGTGACTAGATCTAGGGATGTCATGGTCCCCCTTTGCTCAGCCCTCATTAAAAGGGATTGTGACTAGATCTAGGGATGTCATTGCCCCCCTTTACTTAACTCTCATTAAAAGGGATTGAATCTAGAAACAGAGGTGCCATGGTCCCCCTTTACTCAGTCCTCATTAAAAGGGATTGTGACTAGATCTAGGGATGTCATGGTCCCCCTTTACTCAGCCCTCATTAAAAGGGATTGTGACTAGATATAGGGATATCATCATTCCCTTTTCCTCAGCCCTCATTAAAAGGTATTAAATCTAGATCTAGGGGTGTCATGGTCCACCTTTTCCCAGCCCTCATTTAAAGGTACTGTAACTAGATCTAGGGATGTCATGGTCCCACTTTACTCAGCCCTCATTAGGTCAGTCATTGAATATAATGCCCCAGCACAGGCAACTACTGGAAAGTCCACAGAGATACCTTACTAAAAGGATACAAGGCCTAAACAACATGTCCATCATGGACCAACTCAAAGCTCTGTCACTGTACTCAGTATCTTATAGACTGACAACAAGTGCCCTGTGTCTGGCTTATAAGGCATCCTCCAATCCATTACCGATAGCTTTACTGAATATCAGCAAGTCAAATGGTATCAGAAATACTCAGTCTAGTGATCTAAACCTCATCTGTAAGATGAACTGAACAGTTTTAAAGGACAGGTGTATCTCATAGAAGATACAGCTTCTGTGGAACAGACTCCCCATCCACATAAAACAAAGTTCACCCCTGTCCATATTCAAGCGCAACTCAGATGTATGGATGGAAAACAGAAAATTCACCCCAGGACTGCCCCTTATACTACTAATGGACAGAGGCAGTTCCTAAATGCTTTATCCCATGCATGGGTCCCCTCAAATGATCTATGGTATGATCCCAGTTATTCTCTTTAGGGATAATATATAATTATTGACCTTGGGATTGGTAAGGCCCAACTATAACCAAATGGGACAGGTTATTTTTAGCACAAAAAATGGAAATTGGTTGGGCTTAAAATGGCCCACAGGGCAGTTAACCTACTACTCACCTATGAACCTATAAGAAAGGTTCTGTAGAATTGTGTAACAGAATCATCTAAGGGAAGATCTTTTAGATGCTGCCAGTTACAAAGATGTAGATTCTGCGGAAATGTTTCTTTTTGGAATCGGAATTCGGGAGAGATTGCAAACTTCATTAAGGTAGTGTGGTTTGGAAGTGTGGTTTTGAGTTCTGATAACAAAGGTAAGAAATCACTTAGAAAATTAGAGAGGAGAGACCCATAGGAGAACATTTTTCAGGGGAGCAGGGGAGTATTCAGTCAAGTATTGATCCTTTGTTGGAATTTGGAAGATAGTCACAATTGACAGACAACTGATAGTGAATTTTCCTAAAATTATCTTTTCTTGTGGGACATTATATGTTGCTCACAATAGAAATTCTTCACCGGTGTTCATGTTATTCCTTGAAGGGATGTAAATTCCTTTTATGGATAGAGATTGTTAAGGTTTAGCTTCAGCATAGAACTAATGATTTCAGCATTATTAAAGGTTGGGAGAGAGAAGAGAAAGGGTAAGTTGCAGAGTATTTTTATCTAAGATGGCTACACCTCCTGCTTTTTCATTGTGCCTATCTACCCTTAATATGTTGTAACTAGGTGGTAGTATTTCTTCATTTCTACTATGAGATTTTAGTCAAGTTTCTGTAATTATTAGTATGTCAGGAGAGTGTTGGCCTATCCATGCATGCAGCTTGCTTATTTTATTGCCAATACTTTGGATGTTCAAGTGGGAAATTTGAAATGAGGATGTTTTGAGAGCTATGAGAGGAGTATTTGGTTTTGAGTTAGTGGTGAAGTTAGCAGTGGATAGTCCTGGATTGGGGCATATGTCAAAATAAAATGTTAATTTGATAGAATGCAGAGTGTATGTTGAGGAGGGTACAGCTAAGAGAGTCCTTTTTTTTTGGAAGTTTATTTTTGTTTTAAAGTTTGTAGAGTTTGGATCTTAAGATGAATTAATGTCCAATGTAGGTGGGTAGAGTGATAGAATTATGAAGGGTTGTGTTACAGTCCTGTTTGTGTTGAAATACTGAGTAGTTGAAAAAGTGATTGTGGTGGGGTAATACAGTTTGTATGAATGTGGCAGAGAAGGGTGTTCAGGTAGGCTAGGGAAAAAAAAGTTATCAGGATTAGTAGGTGTAGAAAGGTCATGGTTGAATGAGAGTGATGACATGTAAGGGTGTGGTAAAAGGTTAATTGATAATTTATGAGGATGTTTATGTATATGCTATTAGATTTTTGATTTAATCGGTTCATTGCAAAGATGAGTGTGCCTTTGGATGTATAATTCTGGGCTATGTGTGGGAATTGGAGGTGCTGTGGTCTATGACAGTGGAATGATAATATTGAACAAAGTTCTTTGTTTTGGGATGCTAAAATATTTATAAATACTTTATGTAAAAATATCACCCCCAGACAGATGTTCCATTTGTAAGCTTCACTGTTACATAAATTATAGATCTATTTGCTTGCAGGAACTCTTCTACAGAAAACTAAAAACAAAAACATGCTTTTTCTAATTCAAAGGCAAGGATGAGGGCATGAGTCATTGGTGACTGGGCACAAATATTGACTCAGAGCTGAAAGTGTTTTAATAATTGCTAAACTGTCTCCAGCAGGAAGATCTCTGATCCATCACAAACACAGCTGCCAGCCCTCCCATAGTACTTACACTGCACTTCTAATCCGTATGTATATACTGTCAGTAAAGCTAGAGATAATGGCAAACTAGTCTCCTCCTTATTTCTAGACTTGTCTAAATCCTCTGACACAGTTTGTCACAGCAAACTTCTACTTCAAATAACATAACTAGGTCTATCTCAGTGCACCCTCCTATGATTCAAAAGCTACTTGTCCAATAGGTATCAGTCAGTAAAATGGCATTCCACCCTCTCTCCATCCCTCTCTGTTAGCACCAGTGTACCAAAAGACTATATCATTGGTTTGCTCCTCTTTAACATTCCCACCAACACCCTCCACACATCTGGACTCCCTAATAAAGTATGCAGATGACACCCACACTCAAATACATATCAGGCAACCAGATACAGCTCCAAAATTACTCAGGAAGCTATAACAGCCACTGAAATATGGCTTTGTAATTCACAACACATGCTCAGCCCCCCCAAAAAAAATATTTCTTTTTTCTCCAAATCCCTCTTTCATGAAGAAAAAAAAATTTAATATCATCTCTCTTAATAATACAACCACTAAAGTCACTTCTTATAGCCAATTATTAGGGATGATAGTGGATTATAATGTTAAATTCAACCTGCATAAACAAGAGAGAGAAATTTATAAATGAAGCAAACAAACTGATCTGCATGTTTGTACAGAGGGGGTATCCACATGTCAAATTAAAGAACATTTTTGAAGAAATTCTGTTAGTCAGAATGGATAAATTTCCGCCTATTTTAATTAGTGGGTTCACTCCTAAAAATAATGACAGTGATAAGAAGATGGACTGTGCCTTTCCTGTCCCCATTAGTTTAGACTCTTATAAGGTCAAACAGGCCACTGTGAATAACTGGAAGGTAATCCTGGGCAACAGTGATTTGGTTAAGGTCAAAGATGACCATCCTAATTTCATCTACAAAAAAAGTAGTTAGTGTTAAGTCTATTTTGGAGATAGGTGAATAGAAAAGGGTTGAGAGACCTGTGGGCACCTACCCTTGCCACGATTGTAAACAGTGCAGGTTCATAGATTCTTCTAAAAATGTGTTTTTTCTCACATTCAAAGAATGGTTACTAGTAAATCTAGCTTCAATTGTAAGAGCTGTGGAATAGTTTATCTTGCTACTTGTTCCACCTGCCATAATTTCTATGTAGGGAAGACCATTAGAGCAATGTACAAAAGAATTTATGAACATCGCTTGGCCATTAAAAATAAGGATGTTAATAATGCTTTGGCCAAGCATGCAATGGAGTGTCTGGATTTTAAGAAATTCACATTTTTTGTTTTAGATTTCATTGATGTGTCACCTTATGTTACTAACTATGATAATGCCCTTGAAATTAAAGAGCTAAAATGGCAAGTTTTTTTTAAAAGCTGACCAAGCTCCTGGGCTTAACGGCACATTAAATGTAAAATATCTTTTAAATGACAGATTGTATTATTAATTTCAGTTTATCAGTTTTTATAAGAAAATTTATCAGTTTTTATATACATATATACAAAACATATTCATTTCATATTAGAAAGTGTTTATTTCTATGTTTTTCAAGACAGAAAAATGCTTATGCATTCATGGTTTTCATTTAAGATGTATATTTATATAATTTTATAATTGAATAATGGTTTTTCACTGAATGGAATAACTGTGATTGGTTTAACAATTAATTTAAATAATTAATTTATTTGTATTTAAATAGTCTCATTAGTAATGTCCTTTTGTTCTGAAGAAGTTCGTTAACATTAAACAAAATAAAGCACTTAACCTATACTACAGTGTTTGGAGTTTTAGTGTGTCCTGATTCATGTTTTCTGGTACTTACTGTCTTAGTCAAACTCAACCTAAACAATCCCTCATTGCTCTGGTTTCAAGACTACCTATACAACTGCCAACAAGCAGTTAAGTGGCATAATTCCCCCTCCCCTTCTCTTAGTAACAGTAGGTGTACCACAAGGATCCATACTGGGACCCCTACTATTTAACATCTTTACAAACACCCTCCACACCATCACTCAGCAAGATACAATATTCCAGTATGCAGATGATACTACTCTGATCTGCTCAGCCCCCACACTCCAAACACTCAAGACTAAAACCCAAGAGGCATTCTCCAATATTGAAAACTGGTTAAAAACCTCACAACTAATACTTAAACCCAAAAAGACTCAACTTATGCTCTTCCACCCTGCTAAAACTATTGACTCTTCTTCTCTTTTCTCTATCAGTTCTGCCAATAACACACAAATCTCCCCAGTATCAAAAGCTAAACTTCTTGGTGTAATACTTGACCAAAACCTAACATTTGACAAACATATAGCGCAAACGATATCCAAAGTCCATAAAAAACCTGGAACCCTATACTGCTGCAAAAACTATCTAACCAAAAACACCAAAATTACTATATCCAGAACTCACCTTCTCTCTACATTTCTTTATGCATCCCCTGTATTAACAAACCTTAACAAGACAGACCTACACAAATTGTCCATGTGCTATAATAAAGAAGCTAGAATTACAACCAACTGTAATTTCCGTTCCCACCACTGTCACTCACTAAAACAATTAGGTTGGCTAGAATTCGTCAACTTACTGAACTATAACCAACTGACCATGGTTCATTACTTGCTGTACCACCCAAACAAGATTCCTGATCTCTCAGGCTTACTCAACTTTCACAATTCTGCTCACCAACTAAGATCCACAAACAAAGCCCTTCTTGAAGTAGCTAAGTGTAGACACAGTGCTGGTAAATCCCTCTATTCCTACACAGTTGCTAAAATCTGGAATTCTCTTCCACCAGATATCAGATTGCAAAACAGCAGTACCATCTTTAAAACTCAATTAAAAGCCCACCTCAATCTTATTTGGCAATGTACCTGTACTGACCATGGCTAGCCCGGGTACATATTACATTATTGAAGTTTCAAAAGTTTGAACATCATATAGTTGATACCATATGATCAAACTTTTAAAAGTTTGAACGTTTCAACGGAGATCTCCGTACAGTGTGGAATGGGAAGATTTCCCTTTCCTGCACTGTAGTGTGATCTCGGAGTTGGTATATTAAAGAGTGGCTGGTGTGGGGGGCACAGTCCCCCATGTTAAGGGTGCAGGTAGCTTGCCCCCCTACTTAAAATGGTCAGGTAGTTTTTTTCTGTTATTTTTTTTTTCACTTTTTGAAATTTTAAAACTTTGATCATATGGCTTCAACCATATGATGTTCGAACATTTAAAAGTTCGATAACGTAATATACACCCAGCTAGCCCTACTACCACCATTCAGAATAATCTTCCTGTGGCACTACTCAAAGGTCAAACACGTAGAAAAAAAAAAAATACCATAACGAATTGCATTTTTAAATGTATGCATATAACTGTATATATTACTGCACTTTCTTACTCATATACATTATATTTTTGTTTTACTACTGTACACTCTATATTGTACACTTCTGTAACTTCTCATCATACTATGCTATGATATACTATTGTTTGCTCTATTAATTTGTACTTATCTCTGACTTTTGTATTTTTATCATATATGTGGAGCTTTTTGTAATTTTAATGATTGTCATGTATGTGGAGCTTTTCTCCCCAGGTCTCTGCTGAAAACGGGCACTTGATTGCCCAGTCAGACCAACCCAGTAATCAAATATAAAATAAAAATAAATAAATAACATGACATTATGCTGTGGTATTTGTTAAGATAAGTCACTCATAGCCGCTACCTACCTTACAGCTTTGGTCACACAAGTTAATAACTCTATTGCACTTTCCTGTTATGACCTTTGTGCTAATATTTCATGTTGTCTAATGCCCTGAACAACTCACTATATATTCAGCATGCTTCTCCTGAAGAAATTATTTAATTAATTTTTCTGTTATGAGACCCCAGCTACAAAGTCTATATTTTCCCATCTCTGTCCAATTCCCATTACTTTGAAGTAGACTCATATTTGCCTTCCTTCAGCCTCAGGACAAGAGTATGTCATCTTGTGATTGTGAGCTCTGTAATAAGCTCATTCTTCTCCTAGTACATCATCTTCTGATTGTAAGCTCTGTAGTAAGCTCATTATTGTCCAAGTACATCATCTTGTGATTGTGAGCTCTGTAATAAGCTCATTCTTCTCCTAGAACGTCATCTTGTGATTGTGAGCTCTGTAATAAGCTCATTCTTCTCCTAGTACATCATCTTGTGATTGTGAGCTCTGTAATAAGCTCATTCTTCTCCTAGTATGTCATCTTGTGATTGTGAGCTCTGTAATAAGTTCATTATTGCCCTAGTACTTCATCTTGTGATTGTGAGCTCTGTAATAAGCCCATTCTTCCCCTAGTACATCATCTTGTGATTGTGAGCTCTGTAATAAGCTCATTCTTCTCCTAGTACGTCATCTTGTGATTGTGAGCTCTGTAATAAGCTCATTCTTCTCCTAGTACATCATCTTGTGATTGTGAGCTCTGTAATAAGCTCATTCTTCTCCTAGTACGTCATCTTGTGATTGTGAGCTCTGTAATAAGCTCATTCTTCTCCTAGTACATCATCTTGTGATTGTGAGCTCTGTAATAAGCTCATTCTTCTCCTAGTACATCATCTTGTGATTGTGAGCTCTGTAATAAGCTCATTCTTCTCCTAGTATGTCATCTTGTGATTGTGAGCTCTGTAATAAGCTCATTCTTCTCCTAGTACATCATCTTGTGATTGTGAGCTCTGTAATAAGCTCATTCTTCTCCTAGTAAGTCATCTTGTGATTGTGAGCTCTGTAATAAGCTCATTCTTCTCCTAGTACGTCATCTTGTGATTGTGAGCTCTGTAATAAGCTCATTCTTCTCCTAGTACATCATCTTGTGATTGTGAGCTCTGTAATAAGCCCATTCTTCTCCTAGTATGTCATCTTGTGACTGTGAACTCTGTAATAAGCTCATTCTTCTCCTAGTACGTCATCTTGTGATTGTGAGCTCTGTAATAAGCTCATTCTTCTCCTAGTACGTCATCTTGTGATTGTGAGCTCTGTAATAAGCTCATTCTTCTCCTAGTACGTCATCTTGTGATTGTGAGCTCTGTAATAAGCTCATTCTTCTCCTAGTACATCATCTTGTGATTGTGAGCTCTGTAATAAGCTCATTCTTCTCCTAGTACATCATCTTGTGATTGTGAGCTCTGTAATAAGCTCATTCTTCTCCTAGTACGTCATCTTGTGATTGTGAGCTCTGTAATAAGCTCATTCTTCTCCTAGTACGTCATCTTGTGATTGTGAGCTCTGTAATAAGCTCATTCTTCTCCTAGTACGTCATCTTGTGATTGTGAGCTCTATAATAAGCTCATTCTTCTCCTAGTACATCATCTTGTGATTGTGAGCTCTGTAATAAGTTCATTATTGCCCTAGTACTTCATCTTGTGATTGTGAGCTCTGTAATAAGCTCATTCTTCTCCTAGTACGTCATCTTGTGATTGTGAGCTCTGTAATAAGCTCATTCTTCTCCTAGTACATCATCTTGTGATTGTGAGCTCTGTAATAAGTTCATTATTGCCCTAGTACATCATCTTGTGATTGTGAGCTCTGTATTAAGCTCATTCTTCTCCTAGTACGTCATCTTGTGACTGTGAGTTCTGTAATAAGCTCATTCTTCTCCTAGTACATCATCTTGTGATTGTGAGCTCTGTAATAAGTTTATTTTTCTCCTAGTACGTCATCTTGTGATTGTGAGTTCTGTATTAAGCTCATTCTTTTCCTAGTATGTCATCTTGTGATTGTGAGTTCTGTAATAAGCCCATTCTTCTCCTAGTACGTCATCTTGTGATTGTGAGCTCTGTAATAAGCTCATTCTTCTCCTAGTAAGTCATCTTGTGATTGTGAGCTCTGTAATAAGCTCATTCTTCTCCTAGTATGTCATCTTGTGATTGTGAGCTCTATAATAAGCTCATTCTTCTCCTAGTACATCATCTTGTGATTGTGAGCTCTATAATAAGCTCATTCTTCTCCTAGTACATCATCTTGTGATTGTGAGCTCTGTAATAAGTTCATTCTTCTCCTAATACGTCATCTTGTGATTGTGAGCTCTGTAATAAGCCCATTCTTCTCCTAGTATGTCATCTTGTGATTGTGAGCTCTATAATAAGCTCATTCTTCTCCTAGTACATCATCTTGTGATTGTGAGCTCTGTAATAAGTTCATTCTTCTCCTAGTACGTCATCTTGTGATTGTGAGCTCTGTAATAAGCTCATTCTTCTCCTAGTTCCTTTCAAATAATCTAATAAACCACTTCTGATTCCAATTGTGCTGAAATTATTTATTTTTGTTTTGCTAACTTGACTTATGCCATTGAGTGCTGTGTGTTGTATCACAACTATGATTCGTCCACAATTGTCCCTCTAACTCTCATTACAAAATATGTGAAAGAACTTTATAAATGCAGTCTTTACACTGAAAAAGTTAGCTTATTGACTTATTTTTAAAATTTTTTTTTCTACGTTTCACTTTACTTTTCTCCAGAGCTGAAAAGGTTATATTTATACTAATAAAAGGAAATTTGCTTGGCATGATGGAACACTACTCAACAGACTGATGTGAAGGAGGACCATTTAGAAGGAAGCATATTCCATTACTTTCAGTTCCTGCTGATCATGAAAGGAAAGCAGGCAGGAAAACTGTTTTATAGGCATGTAGTCAAGTTGAAAACTGGAAAACATTTTGAAAAAAGTACTTATGCTGTTGAGATTCTGTCGAAGTAGTAATGTAATGTAATGTTATAGTAATGAAACCAGGAAAATGAGGAGCCGGGAGTAGATGAAGATGAACTAACATGATATATGAAAATGTTTTACGTATACCAGAAAAGGCTACTTGGAGTTTGAACAGGAACAAATGAAAATTGAGTGGAACATAAATGTGAATGAAAACTGTAGCATATAGTAGTAACTGAGGCAGTAGACAGAATGAAAAAAGGGAAAGCAGAACCTAGAAGATAATATACAAATATTGGTATCTTACATCATCGCTAGCCTTGGCATGCAGTACAGTATTGGAAGCCATCAGTTTGCATGTCATTCTGAAAAAAAATGGCCTTTCTTCTGTTAGGAGGGTTCCCAGCTTGCAAGAAATCTTTTTTTTTTCTTTTTGGATAATAAATAGACTGACACCTTTGATTACCACTAGGAAAACTGTGGCAACCATCTGAACATGCGGACAATGCTACTGATAAAGCAAAAGGACATTTCATGTATTAATGGAGTTCAGGCTTGTTAAAGCCATGATATCTTGATAGGTATGGCTTTCTTACCAATGAGCAGCTTGTCCTCCTTTGAATTATTAAGCTTTTAAGTTTACTGCTACTACTCCTTTCAATAAAGACTGGCCCATACTGTCAACCTAAGCTGCGGATCTAGAAAAAACATCCTACCTTCTATCAGTCGTGTATCCAGCTCTTTTCCTTCCCATATTGAACTCTGACATAAGTGTACTCAAGGCACTGACTGTCCTGTTATTTTTCTCTATAATTATATTGGTAAAACATATCTAGCAGTTAGTTGATAAAACTTATTGTTTCTGATACTCTGAAACATGTCTGGCTCAGGCCTGTCATGCTCCATTTGCCCTCGCTCCACTAGGGCTACCCTTGGCTTTCAGGACAAATTAAAAACCTAATGCACAGCAAAGTCAAAGCATGGAAGGTGTGGCAATCAACAAAATAACTAATAACCTTCAAACCTTTATTTATCTCCATAACCAAGTTAAAAAAACAAGTTAACCTTGACAAGAAAGTATAGTATTCACTCCTCTAATCCACCCATAAATTTAATCCAAAAATGTGGTCTTCTATTGATTCCCTACTGAACCTAGGTACAAAAAATAACAAAAGAACTGAGCCCATTCACTAATAATACCCCACTGCAAACTGCAACTGATTTCAGTACTTACTTCATTGAAAGCATTGCCGCCTTAACAAAAAAATAACAAATCTACCACAACCAACCCCTTGCTTTAAATATACACCAGTTCCATAATAGCCCATAAAGCTCCCCTACCTGCAAATACAAACTATGTTAACAGCACTCCTAGCCCAAACTTCACTTTAACTCAGGTATCAACCACCCACCCATCCATCCATCCACCCATCCATCAACTAACCCAACCACCCATCCATCCATCCATCCATCCATCCATCCATCCATCCATCCATCCATCCATCCATCCATCAACTAACCCAACCACCCAACCACCCATCCATCCATCCATCCATCCATCCACCCATCCACCCATCCACAACCCCTTTTGCCATTTTTGCACATGGTGTCAGGCTGTCACTTTAACAGTGCCAGTCATCTAGAACCAACATAATAAAAAAATACTTCTCAAACTAAAACCATGCTCTGCCTCTTTCAACAGTCTGCCATCAAAATACTTATTTTATTTATTTATTTATTTATTTATTTTTATTTAACATTTGTTGACCGGGAAGGTCCGACTAGGTTCCACAGATCCTGTTTTCAGCGGAGGCCCGGGGAGAAATGCTCCAGTAAATCAAATGAAATATCAAATTTCTGCCCAATTCCAATACTGTCCCCTCCTTCTAAACTCTTAGAAAATATAACCCTAAACAACTCCAATATCTCATTCAAAGCCAACCACTAACTTCTACTCAGCATGGCTTTTGACATACACATGACCATTCATAGACACTGTAAATAAAGCAAGGAACTCTGGGAATCATGTCTTCTCATTATTCTTTGACCTTTCTAAAGCTGTAAATGCATTGTCTTACTCCAAATTCCTACTATGACTATATGCCCTTGGACTACCTCCTCCCAGCATTAGTTAGTTCAAACGTTACCTGTCTAATCAACAACAATGTGAAAAAAACAAGCCTGCTTATCTGTCTCTCCACATCTACTCAGTCTTATACGTTTCCCACAAAGTATCTATATCAGCCCCCTCCTTTTCAATATTCTCATTAATAATATGCACACTGTCTCTTGTCAAGCCTCACTAATATGCACATCTAATAACCTGTCATATCTTCAACAGATAATGCAAGAAACATTTCCCTCCATGGAGACTTGGCTCACCAATGCCATCCTTCTGTTAAATCCTAATAAAACCAAATTACTCATATTCAACCCAAAGCACACAGTTAAAATAATAGCTAAATAAAAATCTTTTCCTTAAATAACACAGGAATTGAAGTTGCCTCCACTATAAAATTAGTAGGCTTGATAATAGATGGCAAACTCAGATTTGATCTTCACATTTACAGTATCAAAAATGCACACAAAAAACTAGGAATGGTTTACAGGCTAAAACCCTTCCTAAATCCAACTCCTAGAGCCATCCCTTCTGGCTCTCTGCTCCTACCCTCTCTGCTTTATGGAGCCCCAGTTCTTACTAACTTACAACCTTCCCTAAAGGCAAAAATTGAAATATGCTATAACAAAATTGCAAAATTCACAACAAATACCTCCCAGCTCCCATACCATTGCGTACCACTTAAAACTCTAAAGTGCCTTGAACTTCCTAATCACTTATCCTATGTGCAAGTACTTACAATACATAAAACTGTATATAAACCATCAAGCTACTGAGAACCTAAAATATCTTCTCCATAGCTACTACACAAATAGATTTCTGTGATCTAAAGGCAAACAGCTTTTCTCTATATATACACTAAATAAAAGTGCATGGTAAAGCCTCTAATCCTCATCTGTAGCCATAATTTGAAACTCCCTACCCTTAGCCATCAGAACAAAGTCCAATGTTCATTCTTTAAAACTTATTTTTAAATCCTGGCTTTGTTTCTGCTCCACCCCAGGCAGAAGCCCCATTCTAATTTTCCCTTCTGCTCTCCATCTCTACCCTGTCGTCCGTATCTGTCTTTCTTATAACAACTTTTTTCCCAGATTATCTGGCACTCCTCAAAATGGAACCATTTCTGATCTTGTGTAATAGCAGAAATTGAAAATTGATATGGTAGAGGGCATATGATCAATTTTCTGATAACTCAAAGCTTTCGAATGGAAATCACAGTACAGTGAAGATAGGGGAATTTACACTTTTCCCCACTGTAGTGCAATCTCAAAGTTGGTATATATAATATGCAAGGCGGTGGGGGGTGCAGGGGGTTTCCACTGTAAAAAACATATGAAAAAGATAGAGTTTTGATGTTTTCAGACTGAGCGAATGCTTTGGTATTCAACAGGAAACTTATTCTTGGCTGGAGGTAGGGCAGAATGGGAAAAACAGTTGTCAGAGAGAACAGAAGAGAGACAGAAGAGGCAAAGAGGGAGCTGGCTTCTCTGTGAGATGATGATTCTCAAGGAATTCATAAGGGATTCATAACAGGAACAGGCAAACAAAAACTGAAGGTAATGCTACTCAATGCTAGAAGTCTAAATCTCAAAATGCACTCACTCGAGGCACTCCTTAAAATGGAGAACATCGATATCTGTGCAGCGACTGAGACCTGGTTCAAGGCTCCAGACAGCACCACTGCACTACCAACCTATAATTCATACCACACTTTTTGGCCATGTAACCTGGACCGGAACACCAAAGGCAGAGGTGTGTCCATATTCAATAAGGATATCCACACCTCCAGGCTAGTTGCTCAGCATAATGCATCCGAGGTTATCCAAATGCAACTAACTCTGGGCAAAACTGCAATCCAAATTGTAGCTTGCTACAGATCCCCCACCATGCCCCAGGATTCCCACTCCTCTTTTCTTGATGTACTGGAAAATATTAGGATTCAACCAAACACCCTAATAATGGGTGACTTCAACTACCTCACCATTAACTGGGAAAACTACTCGTGTACCAACTCCTTAGCTCAACGCTTTCTGGAATTCATAAACTCCAATGCCCTACATCAACTTATCCACACCCCCACCAGGGGCAACAATATCCTAGACCTAGTCATTACCAACATGAGTGACCGGTGTTCCACACCTGAAGTCAACTCCTCATTGGTCCGATCCGACCATAAGCTTATCACCCTTGTTATCCACATCCCACCCCCATCCCCCATTAAGGAAACCACAGTAAAACATTTCTCCAAAGCCAACTTCATGCTTCTTAAGACAGAAGTGGTGAACTTCATGACACCCATGCAGATGGACAATACAGTTACAACTGCTGAATCCTACACAAATGCACTCTATAAGCACTTACACAAGTGCATGGATCGTGCTATCCCAAACAGAACCAAGACGCTATCCTCCAAAAAAAGGAAGCCAATCTGGTGGTCCCCTGCCATAAACAAACTGTACAACAGAAGGAAGAAACTGTTGCAAAAGAGAGTAAAATCCCATGAGTGGAGGAGCTCTCTGGTCATCCACAGTAAGAAGCTGAGATCCTTTATAAAATCCTCCAAAGCTAGCTATGAAAACAAAATCACCACTAAATCCAAGGACAACCACAAAGCATTCTATAGCTATGTCAAGAATCTAGATGGCAACACCCAGATCTGCTCTGAGTTACAGCACAAAGGCATGAAAATTACAGAACCAACTGATATTGCCAACATCCTGGCAGATAGGTTCAGTGCTAACTTTACCCCCCTCTCACCCCTAAAGGGCCCATATCTATACAGGAAGAATGCAGAGTCCCTGTAATCACAACTACACAGGTAAAAGCTGCACTCTCTAAAGCCAAAAACACAGCATCCATGGGACCGGACAACATCCCAGGCTGCGTTTTACACGAACTTCAGAACGAACTGGCTCCCCACTTAAGCACCATGTTCAATAATAGCCTCACATCAGGCTTTGAGCCCACTGAATGGTGCACAGCAACAGTTATCCCACTCTACAAAGGGGGAGCCACCACTGACCATGGGAACTATCTACCTATTAGCCTGAAGAGCCTGGTCTGCAAGGCCATGGAACGTATCATCATGGAACTCATAAACAAAGACATTGGTAACCTCCAAACTTTGGATCCCACCCAGTTCAGGTTTGTGAAAGACAAATCATGCCTCCTGAACCTGATTGACTTCTTTGAGGCAGTCACCAAAGCCGTGGATGAGGGTAAGGTGGTTCACACAGCCTATCTTGACTTCGCAAAGGCTTTAGACACCATCCCCCATTCTGGAATTATAGCTAAACTCACTAAACTAGGTATAAATCCCTATGTCACAAGATGGGTTGCCAACTGGCTAACTGACAGAACCCACACTGTAAAAGTTGCAGACTCCAAATCTGACCTCAAGGCAGTGACAAGTGGAGTGCCACAGGGTTCCATTCTCGGACCTCTCCTGTTTGGTATCGACTTCTCTGAAGTACAGGCTAACACAGAAGGCCTCTGGCTGATGAAGTTCGCAGATGACTGCAAACTAGGAGCCATAGTCAAGTCCCCAAATTATGTGGACATCCTACAGAAGGGCTTCACTGAGACAGATGCCTGATGTCAGAGCCATGGGCTCAAGCACAATGCCAAAAACTGCAGTGTCATCCCCTTTGGCAAAATCTCTGTACCCATGAACTACCACATAGGCAGCAATCTACTTAACACCAAATGCATGATAAGAGACCTTGGGACCCAGGTGGACAGTAGTCTCTCCTTTGATAGTCACATTGCCACAGTAGTCAGGAAGTCCTTCTACTTGGCACACCTCATCATAAAAGGGTTCTCATGCAGGAAAAAAAGAGGTCATTGTTCCCCTCTACTCAAATGTTAACTAAATACATAAAAATAAATAAATAAAATATATATAGTCACATTAATTATATATTAGTATTTCTCTTTATTAACTATTCACACCAGTGCCACTTTTAGTTGAGGTTTACAAGCAATCTCTCATGATTTCTCAAATTTCATACCTACACAGAATGACTCCTTTAAACCTCACACCAGAAAAAGTCTTGATTATTGCCCCCCCGCACAGACCCATTAGCATTCTCCATTGTCTCTTACAGGAAATCGGTTCATAATCATGAGTCATAACCAATATTTGATATGCTAAATTCTAAGTACAGTTATGCTAGTTACACTGTAATAGATTCATGTGCCAGATTTCAATGAGCTTTATGACTTTTAAAAACAGAGCATGCAAGGACTATCTTGATGTAAACAAACAACTAGGCAAAAACAAAATCCTTTTTTCCTATTGATCATCATATCGCCAAAATGTACTTCTCAACTAATTCTCCTTTGGGAGTCAACACTATTCAGTCATCCTCCAACCTATAGCTTTTTTTTCCTCTATATAACACCAATCGCATGCTTAAATGTAATGTAGTACTGCTTTATTCAGAACTCCATACTTCCCAATGGGTAGCACAAATGCCCTATTGCTATTTTTGCCTCATCCTCTCATAATTATATAATTTCACTTCACCAGGTTATTACAATGCTGAAATCTTGGACTTTTACCCAATTCATTTTCTTGAATAAATTTGTGTTTGAGACATCTGCGGCATCTCAACTCTTTATTCTTTACATTGCTTTACCTGCTACCTATCTAATCGTGACTTTCATTGTTTCATGTTGCCCTTTTCATAAATACATTAAATGTAACATTACTTTAATAACTATGAAATCAATCAAACCTCTCAACTGCCCAGATTTTCACAGAATGTCCAGATTTTTGCCTCATATTTTTGGACTGCTCCATATAAAATTTGTGGTTTTCTGGCAAATCATTGAGGATTGAGGTCACTAAATAATGACATACATTTCAGTTTTAGACTTCATATCTTTCAGGAAAAAAACACATGCTAACACAAATCCAGTTTTCTAAGTTTATAAGAGAAATATTTAAAATCTCTACTTATTTCGTGGCCTTTGTCCCTCCATTATGTTATGCTTTGTCCAGATTTCTTGCACACAGTGTATGAAAGGTATGAATAGGACATCCTCATTTGTGGTGTTACCCTTCATTAGAATATCTGTAGTAGCCCAATATTATGTAATAAACCAGTGAAAGAAAGCCACTCACAGGGAGTAGAAAAACAGGTAACCACTGCAAGCTTACTATTCCATATGGAAGTCAGCAGGGTACCAAAATATTTTCATCACTTGAAAACTGAAAAAAAGATTAACAATAAAACCCATGAAGCATGCAGTACACTCAATGTAACCACTTACATAGTGTAATTACAGATAAATCACCAGCTAATGTTACATTCAAGTCAAACTCTATCATTCTTTTTTCCTCTCACCCTTGCTGCCTAATCAATCAATCACTTCCTCCGCTGTGGTAACAATGAGTTCATTTGCTCCTCAGTCAAGAGAGTCCTATGGCCCATTCATTTCCTGACTGAGACGACAACCAAAAGGCCTATACATTCTCCTTTAAAGGTGAAAGTCTAGTACCTGGCCAACCATCATATGCCTATGAAGGCCCTGTCATCTCCATCAAATCCCTGCTTGGAGTGGCTGGTGAATTATGCTGAAGATTCTGCTCCAGGAAGTTGATCTGTATGTCTTCATGAGATCTAAGGAAAGCACATCCTGTCTTTATGTGTGACATATATGACTCAACCAGAAGCTGCTATTTCTGCTACCAGAACGACTGGTTTGAGTTAGTGGTGCAGTAGGCATACCCACCGCCACCACCCAGGATGGATGAGCTAGTGGCAGCTACTCAGTGCCTACCTGCCTTACCTAGATCTTTCTAGTCCTCAAGCCTTTAATTAATCTAGGTCATCTGGGTTGTAGTCATGGCTTTATCTCTCTATGTAACAGAGGTAAATCAAATGGTAGAACCTCAGCGAGACTCATCTCTATATGCATTCCCATGTCAGAACTCCCAGGGCAACTACTCTGTCAAAAAGGGGATGAAACCCAAAATATGACTCAGGTGACATAGGTTAGATTAGTGGTTCAGGAGTGTTGGTGAGAATGGCCAACTGTAGCCTAGGGGCAGCCTGGGTCATGTTATACCACGGTCTCTTTGGAGACAGGAGTTCAACCACAAAGCAACCCAGAGACAGGACAGACAGCCTTCACCTGCCCTAATTGCTTGGATGCCAGCAAATGCATAAATTATCTCCACTGCTGTCTGAACATGACCCCTATGGACAACTTTTACATCCATGTCAAGAACTGCAGGGCCTCAAGCAGTAGTAGGGGGAAATGAGTGGGCTCAAATCTGATGGGGAAAATCTTGATGGTCAGGAAGTATGGAAAAAAAAACATATAAAATATATATGTTTAGGGTGACAAGTCAATGGTTTGATCTTCAACTGCTTGAATGACAGTTGCTCAAGCTTCTTTGTTTGAAGTTGCTACTGTTGATTCCTATTTGCTTGCTTCTCTCAGGAATAATGTTTTTCCACCTGAATCATACATTGTTTTCCATTTTTTGAGACTTCATCCTGCCAGAGAAAAAGTGAGGCAATTTTAAATATTGCTTAATGGAACAGTCTTTCTGTGAGCTGCAACAGTCTTGGAATAAATATAGTAAAATTACCAACAAATAACTCATGGCTCAAGACACCACAAACAAGAAGTTTATTCAATAAATATAAGCTTTTGCATAACCGTGCTTCCTCAGATATATTAAAAAGTCTTGAGTATAAAAGCATCAACTTTTGAAATAAATTTACTCTAGGCATCACATGACTAATCTCCACAAATGACAACAATAATTACAGGTGCAGATAAGGTAAAATAATATATCTACCCAAATCCATTCTGGGTTTTCTCATCAAGGTTGAGCCAATACCACCAGCACTTGTTCCATCTGGGAACCCTCTGCCCAGCATCTCGCTATTCCCCTTTTTTTGCTGTTTTAACCTTGTACAACTTAAATTTAATCTTTATTTTTTACAGGTTCATAGGCTCCACTATTTCATGACTAGAATCCACACAATAGGGACCAGGGACTCTGGCAAGAATATTGCCCCAGCCACAATAACATGACCTAATGCTTAGTTATGTAGAATCATGGGGTACCTCTATTCCCGCAAGGACACTGCAGTTTTCACACAGGGTCCAGTTTTTCCTACAACACCCCTGATTTAGAATCATTAGGTAAAAAAACAGTGTTATTTCTGTTCATGGTGAATGAGGCTCAATGTCATTTGGAATGGAGTCTATTATTAGCATGATATATGCTTTCAATTTACTGTTTAGGTTTTAGAAGCATTTTTAAACATTTCTTGGATTTTTTATGTTATGGAGAGCATCTTGGTACTATTTTTTTCCTTCAGATCAGGATGGATCTGATGAAGCTTTTGGTGAAAACACAGCAAAACCAGTTTTCCCTCCTCTAGGCATAACCTCACCCCTCCCCCTGAACATGTTAAACAAAATACCTCTGTAACAATATGAAATAACTCCATAGCCTGAGGTGGAATATAACACTGTACCAACCTGCTGAAAGACAAAACACTTCAATTAGGAGACTGGGATGCCATGGCTTGGCTCCCATTTACCGCAGTCAGGAAAAGGCACAACCTAGACTCCACCGACTTCCTGTAAGATTTCTGTATATAAGTGACACTAACCACTGTATTTCACTGAACAGCTCTTATCTAGCCGGTGAGCAAAACTCAAAATAAAAAAGGATTAAAAACAGAAATGAGGACTCCAGAGGAATTCTTCCATGTTATTTTCTTTGGCAAATGTTTTTGAATTATTTCTCAGCTGTTTTAAGTGTTTTGGATCGTTCAAATTATTTTTGACTTGCCTGATTGAGATTTTTAATCTATATTGTGGACTATATGCTCTCTAGCTGGTCAACCTCACTAATACCCTGTAATATAGAAGGGATAACATAGATCAGTCAATGTCACAAAAACATTTTAAAAAATCCTTAAACCAGAGGGTAGCAGTGTTAAGTATCATTCTTGGAAGACTTTACCTGTTTGTCTTGGATCACTGTGCAGTGGTCCAGGTTGGATCAATCTGTATAAAAACAACAAATAACTGGCCACAAATATAAAAAAACTTAAAACTCTTAGCATACAAGCCTTTATGGAGTAAAACAGCAAAGTAATACAGGAATTATATATATATATATATATATATATATATATATATATATATATATATAAAACACATGGACATTGGCTCAATCTGTACCCTGACTACAGCAGGTGGTACTAGCAGTTTTCATATCTCAACTCACAAGACCAGTAAACAATTCTTGAGTAAGGAATTGCCACTATGGATTCATTTGGGTTTTGTGCTGTACAGAGTGGGATTATAACATATCTAGCTCTGGTTTCCACCTACTTAGGGTGCTGGAAGTTGCTAAAAGCTGGAGTGTGGTGGGTAAGATGGACACTTAGTCATGAAAAAGGGCATTTTTTTTTAGTTACCTATAACAAAACCAAAGCTTGTGTGTGAAACAAGCTATATATATATATATATATATATATATATATATATATATATATATATATATATATATATATATATATATATATATATATATATATATATCGTGTCAATATGAGCTACATTAACAATGACTGCACAGAAATTTCATATAAAATTCCAAATGAAGCTAGTTTTGAACTTGACTGATGTATGATTCAGTAACAACAGCAGTAACCCTGTATATAATTGTATAATTGCATATTTACATCTAACGGAAACTGGGTATATAAAACAGCTTGGCGGACAGGCACAGTCTAATGACCATGTAAGCCTATTGGTGTAAACTACTGATACAAAATTATATCTCTGTACAGTCTGGCATTTTACAGGAAAAATCTTTAGACAACAAATCTAGTCATTCACATATAAATTGTAGCTAGGTATTGCTTGTAGGTGCAAAGGTAACTGAACAGCTGACTGTTCAATGAATTTCTCAGTGCCAAACCAAAATTCATAGTAATGTTTTTCATTTTTCTGTAGTAGCATTTCAAGTGTCAGTAAACATCACTTTCAGGAATAAAGAAATGTTTTTCATTCTTGTGCAGTAAAAGTAAAACGTATTTATGACTTTATGTATTAGTTTATATAGTACATGTAAGCATGATACTCTGAAAAGAAGCTAAAGGTACTTACATTAGGAAGGCTTTCAAATTCTAAAGTAATAACATAAAGTCAAAACTTGGGTTGTGTTTTCAATGTGTTTCTAAAATACACCCTCTAACATCATTTCCCTTGGCCCAAATACTAAGTGGAATAAGCTTGGAAAAATCCTTCTGAGCATACACCATTTTTGACTGATGTTCTCACATAAATAGAATAACCACATTTCCCTGATATGGATATTGCCTCCTGCAAGACACCATGTCAATTATCTTTCTGAAGAATGTCTTTGTGTACCATGTGTATCCTCACTCCTACCCCAAAATACTAGCTATGTTCACTGTAAACCTATAATGTTTGATTTTAAGGCAAGTAAAAGAAAAATTACCACAGGTCCCCACCCTCTTCTCTAGCCCTAGCCATAGCCATAGCAATGTTCACTATATTGTGTTAACCTAATTGCCCCTTGCATTTGTAGAATGTGCCTCCCCAGACAGATAGCCCCTTCCACTAATTATTACCTTCTGCCATCAAACAAATGTAATATAATGTCACATAATAGTCTCCATGGATTGTTAGATCTCCATAATATTTGCAATTTGAAAAAAAAGTTCTTCGTGTAGGCAATCTGATTTTCCCTCAGGACCATGTGTTTTACTTAGATGTCTGAGAGGTAAAACTCACTCAAGCAAAAACTATTCCAGTATCTTATTCAATCTGCACCCATATAATTTATTCTTCAAAATCTTATGGTATTATAAATTCCCCTAGATTAATATTTTTTCTTATCACAGCCTTGGAAGAAAAATAGTCTGTTGTCCAAAGATAGCTATATTGCTGTGTTAAATATTCCTCAATTTCAACCAGTCTTATCATTATATTATGCATAAGTCTCCCATCGTTTTCCAAATTCTTGCCCTACTGGGTGCCTGATGTGAACTTAGGAATGGAATATTAGACATTATTTGTTGATCCAAACTATGTAACAAGTGTTAGCCATATACCACCACTCTGTTGAAACTCATGCCTTACTTGTTTATCCACCACCATGATGCAGTCCATGTCCTAGTTAATCTGTTTTCCTGTGTCTACCACTTTTTTCTTTCTTCTACCATTTACACTCCAATATGAGGCCACAGTAGTGCAGCAATTAGCTTTGTTGCCTCACAGCAAGAGGCTCTCCTGTTCAACTCTCGGCTGGAGCACCTTCTCTGCAGAGTCTGCATGTCCTCCCCGTGGCCAAGTGAACTTTAAAGACATGCAGTTAAATACGTGCATGCGTGGGTGTGCCTTCCTTGAAGGTTGGACACTGGGCTGGCAACTCGACACTGTAAAAATCCACTGCCAATCATCTGCTGTGGCGACCCCTAACTGGGAAAAGGCAAAAGACATTACTTTTTATACTATACATGTTGTAATGTCATGCCCCTAATTTTCCTTTATTGTGAATTAAATATTTTCCTTTATAAAATGTATTATTTGTTCAGAATACAAAATAGTGTAGGGCAGTCTCTTTGCTGCTCTGCACCTAACAATACTGTTAATGCATCAAAAACAAGCAGAATTTTATGAGTAGAAGGTATCTCAGGTTACCCAGCTAATGCCAAACTGTTGTCACCTGTCATAATTCTTCAACTATATTGACGCATTCTTAGGTTTGCTTATCATTATTGCCAATGTGGAAGTACGGCAATGCCATAGTATATGGAACATTGTAAAGCGAAGTACGACAATGCGATCGGATATGGAACATTTTAAAGTGAAGTATGGCAATGCCATAGTATATGGAACATTGTAAAGCGAAGTACGACAATGCCATCATATATGGAACATTGTAAAGCGAAGTACGGCAATGCCATAGTATATGGAACATTGTAGCGACAATGCCATAGTATATGGAACATTGTAAAGCGAAGTACGACAATGCCATAGTATATGGAACATAGTAAAGCGAAGTACGACAATGCCATAGTATATGGAACATTGTAAAGCGAAGTACGACAATGCCATCATATATGGAACATTATAAAGCGAAGTACGACAATGCCATAGTATATGGAACATTGTAAAGCGAAGTACGACAATGCCATAGTATATGGAACATTGTAAAGCGAAGTACGACAATGCCATAGTATATGGAACATTGTAAAGCGAAGTACGACAATGCCATAGTATATGGAACATTGTAAAGCGAAGTACGACAATCCTATCATATATGGAACATTGTAAAGCGAAGTATGACAATGCCATTGTATATGGAACATTGTAAAGTGAAGTACGGCAATGCCATAGTATATGGAACATTGTAAAGCGAAGTACGACAATGCTATCATATATGGAACATTGTAAAGCGAAGTATGACAATGCCATCATATATGCAACATTGTAAAGTGAAGTACGGCAATGCCATAGTATATGGAACATTGTAAAGTGAAGTATGACAATGCCATCGCATATGGAACATTGTAAAGCGAAGTATGACAATGCCATCATACATGCAACATTGTAAAGTGAAGTACGACAATGCCATTGTATATGGAACATTGTAAAGCGAAGTACGACAATGCCATCGTATATGCAACATTGTAAAGTGAAGTACGACAATGCCATTGTATATGAAACATTGCAAAGCGAAGTACAAAAATGCCATCATATATGGAACATTGTAAAGCGAAGTACGACAATGCCATTGTATATGAAACATTGCAAAGCGAAGTACAAAAATGCCATCATATATGGAACATTGTAAAGCGAAGTACGACAATGCTATCATATATGGAACATTGTAAAGTGAAGTATGACAATGCCATCATATATGCAACATTGTAAAGCGAAGTACGACAATGCCATTGTATATGGAACATTGTAAAGCGAAGTACGACAATGCCATTGTATATGAAACATTGCAAAGCGAAGTACAAAAATGCCATCATATATGGAACATTGTAAAGCGAAGTATGACAATGCCATCGTATATGGAACATTGTAAAGTGAAGTACGGCAATGCCATAGTATATGGAACATTGTAAAGTGAAGTACGACAATGCCATCGTATATGGAACATTGTAAAGTGAAGTACGACAATGCCATCGCATATGGAACATTGTAAAGTGAAGTACGACAATGCGATCGGATATGGAACATTTTAAAGTGAAGTACGACAATGCCATTGTATATGGAACATTGTAAAGTGAAGTACGACAATGCCATCGTATATGGAACATTGTAAAGCGAAGTACAACAATGCGATCGTATATGGAACATTTTAAAGTGAAGTACGACAATGCCATTGTATATGCAACATTGTAAAGCTTATTATTGTGTATTTTATGTACAGTATTTGCTAATCAAGTAAACCTACTATGTACATTTTATCAGCAAGTTCAAGTCTTCATAAGTTAGAATTTCTATAGATTTATAATGCCAGTCATATATTTTTATATCACTGCCAGTAGAACTCACAGTGGCAGTCATCTGTGAGTCATGCAAACAGAGTGGAGGGTACATTAATTAACATTAATTGTCTCATTAAATTAAAATAAAGGCTTCTGTATGAGATGCAAATATGTTCAGATTGGAACATCCATAGCATATGGTCAGCAGCCTTATGTTTCTCCTTGGCATCCCTAGCATCTGCAGTTAATTGTAGGGGGGACATTTCTGACACCACAAAACTGGGTCTGGGAATGCCCAGTGAAGGAAATTCCTGGATGAAGTACAACACTAGGAGGAGGAAATCACTGCAGGTAGGGGTCCTTGGTGAATTAAGCTATATTATAATTTTTGATCCTCATAAAATTCCAGTATTTATCATAAGGAATGTCTGATATATCACACAGAATTCCATATACTGCAGAATAACATTTTCAAAGTGTCTTAATTATTAAAATATAGTCTGTGACTTTTTATGGTAGGGTATCTTTTCCAGAGAGGGCCAGCAGATGTGTTTGAGTTGTTCAATCTTAGCAAATAATTAGAGTTTAAGTTGCAGCTAATTATTAATTGTTGTAAGAGGAATATTCTCTTCCATACACGCAGTTCATTTTCTTAATCCTTCATGCCATCAGTTATCAAGTGCATTTAACTTTAAGTTTCGCAAAATTGCTATAGCATACTTAATTGCACTAAAAAGAAAAGACCTCTGTTTTAATGATGGTGAACAAATTAAATTGTTATAAAACCGGAGAATGCTGGTCGTGCATGATTGTTTTTAGATATGCTTTTATGATACTTTCTGTTGATGAATTATCTGTGCCTTATTTAGATTGTCTAGAGGCTATACAACTATTTTAAAGTGAAATAAAGAATTCTGGATTGCCTCACACTGTGAATTATTTCAGACTATTAAAGATTTAAAAGTGCCTGCCTTTGCATGCAAAATCAGATGACTTGAGTAGCATGTGCAGGCTTTGTATGGATATAATAAGAATATTTTATGTATTTATTTATTTATTTTATTTTACATTTGTTGTATATGCTGTGGGATAGTCCAACTGGATTAATGTCCATTTCCAGTGGAGGCCTGGGGAGAAAAGCTTCAAGGTAAACAGATACAATAAAAACAATGAAAACATTACAAATGTAGTATTGACAAAGAATACATAAACAAACATGAATAGACAAGTTCGACAGGTTGGAGTTACTCCCTGGTGACAGTCAGGGGTAAACTCAACAGTAATTTAATTAATAGATTTTTCACATTCTTGATGAGAATTAGCCAGGCTTGTTACAGTGGCAAAGCCAGTTTAGCAACAGATGTTGTTTGAGTCTAGTTTTAAATTGGCCTAGGAAGGAGAGCAAAGTAATATCAGATGGAAGTGAGTTCCAGGCTCTGCCTGCAGAGTTTGCAAAGAGGGACTCACCAGCTGCATTGTTAATTTTGATTGTCTGAATTAGTAGTCTGTTCAAGGATCGAAGCAGTCGGGAATTGTTATAGGGGGTGATAAGATTTTTAAGTGCCTGAGTATTAACCGGATTATAAAGGATTTTATTAGCCATAATCAGAAGGTTATATTGGATTAGACTGGGAAGTGCAAGCTACCCAATATGGTTAAGACTGATGCGGTGGTATCTCCTAAAAGGCAGGCAAACCTGGCAATGTGATTATAACAGGTTGAGAGTCCATTAATTACAGTCATGTTTAGATTAGAGAGTAGGGGGGATGCATATAGAAGTGCTGAAAGGAGGTGAGAGTGAGCTATGGCAATTTTGGCTGGAGGGGTTAGGAAGGCTTTTATTCTGTAAAGTGAACCTAGTTTTTTATTGATGGTTTTGATTGACTGGTTTACATGTAGGTCGAATTTTAGGTTATTATCAATAATGACACCTAATAGTTTTGTAGAGGGGTCGGGCAAGATTATTGTGCCATCATTTGCATTTATGGTAAAGGTAAAAGCAGCAGACCTTTGTGTTGGTGAGAATAACAGCATTTTAGTTTTTGGGGGATTTAGTATCAATCAACATTCAGAGAGCCAGTTTTCTATAGTATGAAAGGTGGACTGGGTAGCAGACCATAAATCTGTAGGAGATGTAGCTTAGCAAATCAGGGTGGAGTCATCAGCATATTGGATACAGCTGACATTTGGGATGACAGTATACAAGTCATTAATAAAGATGGAAAACAGTAGGGGCCCTAGTATGGAGCCTTGTGGTACTCCAAGGGTGTTAGGTAGTAGGTTAGAGAGCTTGTTCTGCCAAAGAACAGCCTGCTGTCTCCCATTGAGGTAAGATTTAAACCATTGAAGGGCTTTAGAATCTAGACAGAAAGTTTGCAGGGTGTGAATCAAAAGTTGGTGGTCAGCCATGTCAAATGCCTTGGAAAGATCCAAAAAGAGGACTGAGGATATGTGATTATTGTTACGGCTATTGTTTATGGTATTGGTAAAAGCTAGTAGGGCTGAAATAGTGCTGTGATGTGGACAGAAGCTGTGTTGGGTATCTGCCATGAGGTGATTCTGGATCAGGTGGTGCATGAGTTGTTTGTGTATACATTTTTCCATAATCTTTGCAAGTGGAGAAAGTATAGCTATTGGTCTATAATTGGATAATTCAGTGGAGGAGCCTACCTTATGTAGTGGGATTACGTAGGATGTTTTCCAAATGGTGGGAATTTTAGCCTCTGCTATGATATGATTAATTAGTATTGATACTGGGTAGGCAATAGCATCAGCTGATTTTTGAAGGTACTCAGCAGGGAGTTGATCAGCGGAGAGTGTGGTGGGTTTTAATTTTTTGATCAAGGTACGGATAAGTGACATGGACACTGGTTGGAAACTGAACCAGAGTAGGCTCATAGGGATGGTACTATCAGAGCCGTGGGAGCTAGGAGGTAATTGGCTAGCTAGGGCTTGAATTGTCTCAGTAAAGAAACTGTTAAAACTATCTGAAACATCCTCGGGGGGGTTTATCAATGGTAGCAGCGGGGATAGGGGTAGAAGTTTTTCCAGGATGAAGTAGTTTATTCAGACATGCCAAGAACTTCTGAGGATTGTTCTGGTTTGCTGTCTGTAAATTACAATAGTATTGTTTTTTGTCTTGTAAAATGGATTTTTTAGTTTCATTCCTAGCTTACCTGTATTTAACATGATCATGGGGGTCTTTAGTAGAGTGCCATAGAGCCCAAAATTTGTTTATAATGGTAATTTTTAGTCTAGACTCTTTAGAAAGCCATGGTGCAGTTTTTGATTTTGTTCTCTTTGAACGGGCAGGTGCATGCAAATGAAGGATTTCAAGAAATTTGTTGTTAAAATATGCAACTGCCTCCTCTAAGGGGAGGTGTTTTAGAATAGACCAGTTACAGGAGTTAAGTTCCTGTTGGAATTTGGCAGGGTCAAAGTCTTTTTTGGTTCTGACTTTTCTGAGTAAGGGTTGTTGGGGATTAATGGCTTTTTGCTTAACTATATAAGTGAGTTAGTTCATCGTGGAGGGTACCAATGGTGTACAGTTGGGGGTTACAATTTGCAAGTACCCAGTCGAGTATGCTTTCTTTTTGGTTGGGTTTACCTAGCCTGGTAGGAGTGGTTATGATTTGTGTAAATGAATGTAGGTTAATGTGGGTAGATGGAATTCTGAGGAACAGATGCCCCAGTCTATGTTAAAATCTCGAAGCAGTAGGGTTTCTTGGGGGTAATGACATACTAGCCAGTGTAGGGTATCAAGTGTGGCTATATTGTTACCCGGGGGAATATACATGCAGATGATGTTGATGCATTTAATTTTGTTTCTGTTATTTCTTAACTTTATTTAACTGATATTGAGTGGATTAGATATTTTTTGTTAGCCTTAACTAGGATATTGTATTACCTAACAGTTGTTTGAAGGTAATAAATGATGGTTTCCACTGATGAATCTGTTAATCTACTTGTCCTAAAATGGCAGCATGATGACCTCTGACTGCTGTCGAGATGCTGACAGCTACCTGAACCGGGTCTATATTACGAGATCAAAATCCTGTTTCCGTGAACACCACAAGACCGACACATATAGCACGGACTACAGTAATGGCAAACTTAAAAAAAATGTGAAAGACGAAATGTCGAAGTGTTATGGTTGGCCCGTCTGCGGTATAGCTCCGTAAAGGTAAGTGTGCGATAGTTACGGACCTTAGGGTTAGGGTGCAGGTTAAGGTAAGTGTATAGATAGGTAATGTATGTAAGGTTTAATGTAGGGTTAGAAGTAGGGTTTTGTTAACTGCATGTGTGTGGATTATTTGTTTTGTTTGGATATATGTCTGTAGGGTAAGTGTGATATATTTAGGGACCTTAGGGTTAGGGTGCGGGTTAAGGTAAGTGCATAGACAGTAATGTATGTAAGGTTTAGTGTAGGGTTAGAGGTAGGGTTTGGTTAGTGTATGTATGTGTTTTATTTATTATGTTTGGGTATGTAGTATGTAGCGCGCAGTGGTGTTGTCCTACTATGACGGTTCGAGATTTTAAAATTTGCGGTTTAGGGGGTTTGGCTTATTTGCGGTTCGTGCTATGTGTGTCAGAGTTGTGGTGTTTGATTATATGGGTTTTCAATGTCGTAATATACACCCCCTGAACCTGTGTGCTCAGGCATTTTAGTGAAGTTAACAAATTCAGATAGGGTAGGTGTTCAGAATCGCTTTTGAAAATGTGCAGGGTGAAGGTAGAAACTGAGCTTTAAGATATTTAAAGGTTAAACCTGATAAGTTTGTAAAATGATGTAGAACTGCATATAATTCTATAACTGATGTTAGCTGTGTAAAATAAGCATTTTGTCATTCATAAATGACCCAACTGTATATAGATTACCTGATGTGATCGAACATACAGTAATGGTTTCATCTTTTACCATCTCAGCATGATGTTCTTTCAGTGCTGCAAATAGAGGTTGTGATAAAAAAAATACTTCATTCCTTTTCCATTAGAAACAGACCATGGATAAAAAGACCTATTTTGACAACTGTGCTTGACCTACTCTGCAGAATGGATATTATATCAAAGAAAGTTTCTGAACAGATCATATTTTCTGATACCCTAAGCAAGTAAGAGAGTCCTTTTGCCAAATGCATTTTCAGCTTCAGTGCTTAAAAGAAGATAAAGGATTCCAGTATATTCAGAGAAATTCTTTTCTCATAATTATTAAAGCTTTTTAATGTTACCTTGAGGTTGATGATATAATATAAGTAATTCTGATCTTCATTGATTTATTTCTGAGTCATAGGTTTGATGTCCTATATAGTAAGAAATATGAAAATATTATAGTTTACATTCTGTACTGCAATGGACATGAAAGATAAGCAACCTCAGGTTCTTGTCATATATTAATGCTATTCATACACTTAAAAAGATTAACAGCTTCTTCTAGGATCACTTTATAAACATCAGTTGAGACTGCATTAGAATCTAGATTTTTTGTGAAACTTATGGTTTTAATTATCAACTGCATTTCCTACAACGAAACTGATTAGAATAATGGTTGGATTTGCATCAGTAGTTGATCATTTTAGCTTTAATGAACTGAGGAAAGGAGTGATGTCATTAGAGCTAGGTTCATAGCTATATACCAGACATGCACTACAGAAGACCATTACACATTCTAGACAGCTAACTCCAACAAGCTAGCAATAATTTAGACTCCATGTTCAAGGAATGCCACATTCAAACACCAGGGTAAATTTGTGATTTGCTGAATGTATAAGAGTGACTTTATTTGATAAATTGACAATATGTTGGCAGAGTTAACAACAGGCAAGTTCTAGTTATGTGTCAATGAAGATTAATGCCCATGGTGCTGGAGATGAAGCATGGTAGGGTCTTTCCTGGTGTAGAAGGCTGGCCACAGGGCACCACATAGTGAGAGGCAGAGAATAGTGAGAGGGCATTCACATTTTTGAAAGAGCTTAGATTGCTTAGTCCAGTAATTTTCTTGGTTTGTAATCTTTAAGGTCTTTCAAGCTGGGTAAGAGGTATAGAGAGGTACATGCAGAAAAAGGCATTGTATTCTGACTGGTCTGATGAAGGGTGTATAGAGAGGAATTATGATTATCTTTTCTTTGAAGATTTGTCTTTGGAAATTAGCTATGTCAGGTAGAAGGATTTCTGACTGTGACTAACACATGGTCAGCAAAAGATAGACATTGTGGATGAATATACCCTGATCCCCGATGACCGAGATGATTTTAAAAGGGATGTCCTTTAATATGGTATAAGTTATGAGATTCTTGTTTACCAAATAAAACCATGCTAAAGTTTACAGCAATAAGGTTGAGCCCATGTTTTGCAGACCAGGCATTTGTCTAATAAGGCAGATGTGGTTGAGTGTAGGTGGTGGCACTGATAGATATGAATGTCTGAAGGGAAATATATAATAGCATACAGTTTACAGTCACTGGCACACTTACTGAGCCATAGCCCATCAATTTCTAAACTAGCATTATGAAAGCAAATCCCAAAGGGGGGGGGCAAGTCAGAGTAATGGGGATCTCCACTGGTAGCATTCTTTTGTGTAGATCTACCCCAACTCTAGCTGTGTGTGTGCCCTGCATAATCAAAAGACTTTCCATTGGATGATGTCAGGATAAATGTTTTTAAATATGTTTAGCAGTTATACCAGCTTGGGTAGCTGTATCACAGATCTTAGTCAGGTCCAGATAACTAGTTTGGACAGAGTGTTCCATGTCTATGGCTTCTGTGATGCTATCAAAAAATCAATTACATTTAGTAGACAGGCTCTGACTTTAACAAAGTCAAATTGATTTGGATAAAGAGACTCCATATTTTGTTGTGAAATCTACTGTTATACATTCCAAGACTCTGCAAATGAAACGAATGAGACTTGTGAGTCAGTTATTACCTGGTTTTGTTAGCAAGGCCACCTTTATGTAGGAGGACTGCTGTGGCAGTTCTACACGCATCTGGGACATAACTAGTGGAGAGGCTAAGGTTATATAGGTTAAGAATGGGATGAACAGACTGTAATTTGCACTTACTAGGAGACAGCCTAGCTCATGTCTGGACCTATGAAAGTAGTTTTCTTGGTAGTTATTGATTATAGGACTTCATCAAGAGAAATTATATGAAGAGTTATTGACAGGGTGGTGATAAGGAAAGTGAAGGATGGGCAGGTGGAATGAAACTGGAGCTGAACTTGCCAGCAAGGATGTCCATGATGGTCTCAGGATAACAGAAAGTGGAACTATAACACACTAACTCTGAGTAAAACTGAGTGCTATTCCTGATATTGTTGATAACATTAAAGAAAGCTTTTTGGTTGCCTTTGGAATAGGAGGTATTTTTAATTCATAAGTAGCCTTATATTTTTAATAGAGTACATGAGGCTTTTGCTAACCCATATTAGATCTCTTCTGCAGCAAACAGAGATGTTTTTTCTATATATAATAAGTAGACTTTTCCTTCTATTGTGCGGTTTATTTAGCATTTATTCATGAATTTTTCATTGTATTTTTAAATTACGGGATCGCATGCTCATATGCAGCTGGTTAGAGTATGAAAATGTATGCTACACTTGCAGGGATTTTTTTAATGGGAGTAGAAATCAGAGATAAATGTAGCAGCTGTGACAAGAGTTTTGGTGGGGGCACATTGAGATTTGTATTGGTTATCCAGGAATACTAGGGGGTTTGATTTGGGGTAGTCTGTGAAAATACTAGGGTTCAGAGGAAAAATGTCAATAGGTCTCGGACAGAAGATAAGCTCTGTGGTAAAACGTAACCAGGGACTGGAGACACATGGTTAGGTAATGGTATAGGCAATATTGGGGAGGACAAGCTCAAAAGGATTTTAATGCTTAAAAAACACTGAAGAAGGCAGGATAGGAACGTCATCATCAGCAAAAATACAAGCACAGTTACAGAAAATTTAGCGACAGGAAACATTTATAAACATTTACTGTAAAACTGTAAGCACAGAGGACATAAGTGCTGAACATACTAGAGTAATTTAAGCATAGTACAAAATATGGCACTGTAAGTAATAGGACACATTTTACACAACCAGTGATAAAAAAGTGCAGTAGAAAAATACATACTGTGAGAAGTGAAACAAATTAAATATAGTAGAATTTTAGTATAAATGTAAGCATTGTAGGTACAGTCATTTTAATCACAGTAAGAAATTAAGTAGTGTGATGATGATGTGAGATTAGATCACTATAGTTTAACAACAGTAATGTTTTAAGTGGTATCTTCAGAAAAAAAATGAAATATAATGCTCTTACCTACAAGAAGGTTTAGAGCAAAAAGCTTGGTGACACCAGACGATCAGCAATGCAGATAATGGCTGTACCTGTCAGAGGTAGTTACATTGGTATGTTGCTGAATCTCTGCCAGTGTAGGTAAAGCAACTCAATTTCTATCTATTACAAAAGGATGATTGTTGTTGTTTTTCTTTTCTCCTTGTCGTGATTATTATTGAACTAGGAAGTGCAATAATCAGCTGCTCCGCACAATATAGTACAAAGTCATGATGTGTTCCCAATATACAGGTGAAGTATTTCTGCCAAAGCAGGAATCAATCAATCAGCAAAAATCACTCAGGAAAATACTACAACAGAAACAGCCAGGACAGGAGGTTTAATATTCCAAGTCTCGCCAGGAGCAATCAGTAAATACAAACCCAACTCAGCTCTGTGTTGCACAAGGTAAAACATCATTCAGCAGCCCAGCAGAACAGAGCACAAAGCAATGCTGCTATTCTCTATATATAACAGAAAGGTTCCCATCAAAGCAGGAATCAACCAATCAGTGAACTTCTCCAGGAATGGTCAACATCAGAAATGACCAGGATAAGGTATTTAATTCTCCTACCCTAATCAGGTGCAATTAGCCCCAACTCATATCCAAGTTAGCATGTCACAGTGGTCACCTCAGGCATCTCTCAGGTCCCAGATGTTAAAGGGCAGTCCTGAGATGATAATGAGATGAGTAAAATATCGTTATACACTCTCTTTCTGATAACTGTTTTATTCAATAGTCTGTTGTGGAAGAAGTGCAGTATTTCCCAGTACTCAGCATATATAAGGCAGATAATCAGACCTGAATAGGAACCCCACACACACACCCACACACGCACACACACACACACACACACACACACACACACACACACACACACACACACACACACACAAAATCACAATCGCAAAGACGTGCAAACATTCACACATACACATGCACATACACACACATACACACGCACACTCACACACACACACACACACACACACACATTCACACACAAATTCACACACACATTCACACATACACAGACACACACACACACACACACACACACACACAATCATAAACTCACAAACACACACAAACACACACACAAACACAATTATACACTCACAAACTCACATACTCAAACACACACACACACATACACACAAACACACACACAAACATACTCACATACACATACACAAACACATTCACTCATTCACACGCTCACATTCACAGTTACACAAACACACAATAACACACACACGAACACACACACACACACTCAGACACACACATGCACAAAATCACACACTCACAAACTCACATACTCACAAACACACACACTCACACACACACACACAAATACACGCATACGCGTGCGCGCACACACAAACACGCTCACACACAATCACCCACTCACACACTCATGCATTCACACACACATGCACACACAATCACACACGCATGTATACATGCCAACACAACACAGTCACACACATATAAACACATACATACACACATTCATACAGACACATACACTCTCACACATACACACACAGAAACATTCGCACACAAGCTCACACTCATATACACACACACACACACACACACACACACACACACACACAAACACACTCATACATTCACACACACATACCTGCACACACACACACACACACACACACACACACACACACACACACACACACACACACACACACACACACACACACACACACACACACACACACACACACACACACACACACACATACACAAACACACTCACACATTCACACACACATACATTCAGACACACACCTACACACACACACACACACACACACACACACACACACACACACATACACACACAATCACACACACACCACATGTTTGAACTTTTAAAAGTTCGAAAATCAAATTAAAAAAAAAACTGAAAAACCTACCTGAACGTTTAAGCCGAGGGGCAAGCCCCCCTTCACCCCACACACCCCCTGCTCTTTAAATATACCAACTCCGAGATCACACTCAAGATCTGAACTCGAGATCAGTGCAGACAATGGAAAATTCTATTTTCGCACTGTACGGAGATCTCCGTTGAAATGTTTGAACATTTAAATGCTTGATCATATGGTGTCAACCATATGATGTTCAAATATTTAAATGTTTGACGATGAAATATAGACCCCGCTTAAATATGGGTAAAGAGGTACTCTGCTTGACGTGGAGTGGCAGTCTGTTCCACAGATGGGGGAGTCTCTGGGACACAAATCTGTCCCGCCAACAAGTCCTATTGATGTCACAGTTGAGGCCGTGTATTACTCAAGTGGAGCTTGGCTTGCATATATGCAACAGTCCCATCAAGGCAGGGTCCGAGATTGTCTTGTATGACAGACAGCGGTCACCTCTGAGGAGTCTGTATGAAACAGAGTAGAGGGAAAGGGCTTTTAGCCTATCTGTGTATGGTAGATTTTTGAGGCACTGGATTCTCCTTCTGAAGAACCTCTGTGGTCTCTCCAGTTGCTGCATGTGATTTGCGAGGTACATGCAGAATGGAGCATTGTTACTCAATGATGGGCCTTATAAGGGAAGAATACAGAGATGTTATGACCTCCTTTTCCCTGGATGAGATACTCTTACTTATGAGGTGGGCCATGTAGAAAGCTTTCCGTACAATGGAAGCAACATGGTGGTCAAAAGTCAGGTTGCTATCAATCTGGGTGCCCAAATCCCTCACAACTGACTGCATGCTTAGGACATTGTTATTAATGTGACAATTTGTGGGGACATCACTCTCCCCAAAGGGGATGATGATGCATTTTTTGTATTCAGCTGAGCCCATGTTTCTTGCACCAGTCATTTCTTTGGATGAGACACTCTTGGAGGTTGTCCACATCACTAGGGGAATTTATGACAGTGCCCAGCTTGCAGTTATCTGCAAATTTGGTCACCCATAGCACACTGGTTTTGGCCTGCACTGCAGAAAAGTATATCCCAAATAACAGATGCCCTAAGACCGAACCCTGGGGTATGCCACTCAATACGGGTCTACTGCTTGAGGTGGCTACCACTATTTTGACTAGGTGGGTTTTATCAGTGAGCCAGTTAGCTACCCATCTGGTAACATACGGATTGATGCCTAGTTGAGAGAGTTTATCTATTGTGCCCGAGTGGGGAATAGTGTCGAAGGCTTTGGCCAAAACAAGGTAGGTGGTATGCACTGTCTTCACCTCATCCATGGCTTTGGTGACTGTCTCAAAAAAGTCGACCAAATTTAACAGGCATGACCTCCCCTTGACAAAGCCAAACTGTGTGGGATCGAGTGTTTGGAGGTTGCCAATGTCCTTGTTAATGAGGTCCATGATCC
>NC_056745.1:110906262-110911262 GCF_019279795.1 Protopterus annectens
TTTCTTTAACTGCAACTCCAAAGCATGATGTTGCATTAATTTTAATGTCCCTTTTCTAGAACAGTGAGGAAAAGAAACAGTGGATGTACTTTTAAGTAAACTTTTATGTATGAGTTTCTGTAGAAGAGTTTTGTTAAGAGAAAATAAGTTGGCTCTGATTTTTCCTGAATAGTGCATCTTTTCTAAATCTTTTAGAAGAAGAGTAGAAGCCAACATTAAGAATTAGGCTATTACGTGTCATAACTGGGAACTTGAAGTTAAATGATAAGCTACTAAGAACCTTGTAGGAGTGAGTTATTCAGGTATTTCATGTGAAACTTAAACCATAAATATTTCTTATTTCTTCTGCCATTGATTGTAAAGGCACATTTCTTATCCAGGTCTCTAGCTTTTAAACAACTAATGACTCGCTGATAACCTGGTCAAGGAGAAGAAAATTATTTATGCTAGCAAGCACAAACGTGTCAATAGCTCTGCAGGTAATCCAGTTATTTTGATGTCAGGAAAATCAAAAAGTTGTGGTTTCCATCCCCTCCCCAGCTGTTTGGATTCATGCTTCAGTACTGGCACCACAGTACAGCCTAAAAGGGTGCTGCACACCTGAGGTGTACTTCAGATGAAATGTTAATTTACAGTTGCATTTACCAGAAGTGGTGATAGCTCAGATGAATGCAAAAGAACTCATGGTGCATACTTAAAAAAGTCGGGAAGAATTAACTTAGTTTAACCATATATTATATACCATAATACTACAGCAGATCAACAAGTAATATTTTTCCTTTAACTGGACAGGCCTATTCATAATCATAATGGATAGCTATATAACTGCACTCAGTTCATAGTGTTTAGTACACTTGTCACTACCATGATGCTTAGCCATGGAGCACAGTTACAACAGACAGACAAATGAATGAACACATTACTAAATTGCACGCCAGAGTGCATAGGATACCAGCAATGTGTATTACATGATCCAGTGATTGAATCACTGTATGGCTTGCCATCACAGCACAGCAGAGAACAGCACAGCACAGCACAGTACAGCACAGCATAGTACAGCACAGTGCAGCGCAGCACAGCACAGCACAGAACAGCACAGAATGGTACAGTGCACAAAGTACAGCAAAGTAAGCAACAACTAACAGGTAAATTATGTCTGTGTCCGGCATACCACACTTCATTGTCTGCCGTGCTGTTCTGTCTTGGTGCACAGTTGTTCAAAATGATTTTCTATTTATTAAGCATGACAGCAGAACTAGGCTCATTACAATAACTTGGCAATGGGGTAATAGCACTGTGAGATCTCTCACTGGCAGGATAGTGGCAGCATCACTCTGAGAGGCAGGAATAGTGTGGATGTGATAACAGGTTTGTCTGAACCAGAGGGAACTCCACTGTTGATAAAGTTCTTCCTGCCATGCAAAGGATTTTAGTTTTAACTGCTAGCTGAGTAAAAGCATTAGCACGGAAGGGGGATTAGCACAGCCATAAGCATTATATCATCTACAGTCATATGGTTCTAATCATATAAGGTACTACATTGGTGCCAGCCTGTATATAATTGCTACAAGGTTTGTGAATTTAGAACAATCCTGGGTGGAGACTTGCATTTTCACACCATACATGAAGTACCATGATTCTGCAATGGGGTAAGACTGTCTATAAGGGCTTATCCCACTGTATGCCCTTCTGTATGAATTGCACAAGGCATTGGTACACAGGTCTACTGCATAGTAATCTTCTCCATGGGGCACAATGTTCACAAATCCCATGAAATACCTTTCTTGAGCAACTTTTATAATCTGGTCACAGACAATGTCAACATTTTCATTTACTGTTATACGAAGCCATATTATATCTTCCCAGTCAAATAATCCAGAAGGAGTAAAATAAGACCATAGCAAGTTTCATTAGACTTTTTTCATCCTCATCATGTAAAGCATATAAAATCATATTTTCCATTAAATGTTGAACATTTACTTTACATTCCATTCCCACGTCCACATTAATGTCTCAAATTTCTCTAATCTAATATAAACCAAGAATATGAGTGAACATGGTTCTTCTACTTTTTGCTTTTTAAGCACAACTTTTTTAACTTTTTTATTTCATCTGTCCCATTGCTGAAAGGTGTCTTTACGACAGTCTCTGAAATAAATTTCCACTAGATAGCTTGCAAGGCATCCTTCTATCTAATACATTTCTCTGAATCTTTCCCCCAATCTGTCTCATCCATGTCCAATAAAGTATTTATTAAAATGTTTTTGTTTATGTCAATGTTTTCCCAGGCATCACAGAAAATTCACATTGCCAACATTTCATTTTTCTGAACATATGCCGTGTTTTCTTCTCCCCGGCTATAGCTCTGTTCTTCACATATAGTTATCTACCGTCTCATGCCCATTTTTACATAAATTTGCCTAATAACATACCCTTTTAATTGCAATCATTTATTTTGGATAAAAAAACATAATGAAAAAAGAACACTATAGCATTTATTATTTTAAACTACCGTTTTGTAATGAACTAACCACAAATTACTCTGAAAAACACCTCTATTAACAAGCTATATGTTTTCAGAGGTCAAACTTTTATACACACAAACACACACACACACACACACACACACACACACACACACACACACACAGTGAGTACCTAGTTATCTGTTTAATTAATTATTTATTTATGTATTTATTTATTTATTTATGTTTATTGGTCAAATGCTTTGACCCAGACCCCACAGATAATTTACATAGGAAACCCATGGAGGAATGGTCTGGTAGCAGAAACACAAACAACAGCATAGGGAATATTAATTATAAGAGAGAAGAAAAATAAGAAAGACTGAAAATAAAAAGAAACTGTAAAAGCAATAAAGATGAGAAAAGTATAGTAAAAAAATGAAAAATAAAATGATGCACATGATAACTAGGTGAAACATATATAGATATAGACAGATAAACTATGTTGCTGACAGACTGCAATAAGCTTAATTATGGTGTAGATGAAATGATTGTCTGAGAAAGTAAAAGCGAAATGCATATTACGTTGATGAAAATAATAAAAAAATGTAGTCTAATGCAGTACTAAAAATATGGTTATCTGTTCCTTGTTTCAAATGAGGGTCACATCTGAGATTGAATTCTTAATAGTATGGCTTGTTAAGAATAACATTTCTTTGAGCAGTTTTAAATGCTGTCAAGATTTTCGGTTGAAAGCTTGTCGACAAAATCAGAAAGCTAAATTAGCCCTTGTAAGTTAGTAGCAGTTTCTCCTGGAGATAAAAATCCACAGATAGATGTTACATAAAAATTACTGAAATATAAAGCTTATGCAGAGTTGTCATTGTGGACATAAACATAGAACTTACACAATTTTATCAAAATATTTACAGTACTTTATATCTGAAATACTCAAATAGTATGTAATCAAAGAAACAACCCTTTCAAGATAAAATATAAGTTGCAATAGTAAAGCAAAAGAAATTATGGTTTATTTGATGAGGAACTCTAACAAAAGTGCACTGTTGTTAACATATGAACATTTAAAAGCATATATGTTTAAATATATTTTCATCATGTATTATTTTCTGCTTTAATCATCCATTTTCAATTCTGCAGTGATGCAGGGATGGGTGCACCAGGGGAAGGAACTTGCAAACTTTAGAAATTCAATGCAAGAGCCACTAAGGTTACCCATAATAATAATATTATAGGGAAGTAATTTTGGAAGAAGATGTGCATTAAATAATATGATTCTAGACTCTGTAATCAGAAGTGTTTAATACTGTTATAATTCTTAACTTATAATTTGTTTCATCAGAAATATTTAGTATATTTCCAATTACTTTGATTTATAAACATACCTCGGGATTCAGTAAACTCCATGTTGGAATAGCGTTATTCTGACATTGAGACGAATGTACTTGTGCAAGCGCAGCCATAGCAGTCGTGTGCCTTGCATATTCATGAAGGCGCACTACTGTTACGGCTATCCGGGCACTGAGTGCAGGGGGCATGTCTAAGTAGTCCATGCACATCTAACACACCACCTGCACTCAGAAAGTGCTGTACGGCACTTTTTAAAAGTATTTCAATGACACTGAAATGAAATAAAATAAGTATTTCAGTGTGCACGGAAACTGAAATAGCTAAGGGAGCAAGAAACAATGCACGGGGTATGTGATAGGTTCTGTCACACACCCCCTGCATTGTAAAAGTGCTATGCAGCCATGGCCGTCAACTGAACAGGTTTCTGCAGAATGCCTAGATGCCTGCCTCACATATTTCTCAACCTCCTAGAGCAATAAAGCCATACAAAGCCATAAATAATGATGGGACAAAGGCACACAAATAGGGACACATTTTAAATATTGCACTGAAAAACCCAGAAAGCTCATAAAATAAAAGGTTTGCAGTAGCATGAACTTCCTGCAGGGTATGAAGACTAAAACACAAATGTCTGCCATGTGAAAGTGCCATATGGCCATAGCCATCAACTGTACAGGTTTCTGTAGAATGCCCAGATGCCTGCCTCACATACTTCTCAACCTCCTAGAACAAGAAAGCTGTACAAAGCCATAAATAATGGGGGGACAAAGGCATAGAAATAGGGACACACTTCAAATATTGTACTGACAAACCCAGAATACCGATAGAATAAAAGGGTTGCATTAGCACAGATGTCCTGAAGGGTATGAAGTCCGAAACCCAAATGTCTGTCAGTATGTTCTGATTTAAACCCCGGGTGATTTGCCAATGATCTGCTAGAAAACCACAGTCACACATCCTAAGTTTGTAAGAGCAATAACTAAAATCTGTCCCTATGTGTCCCTTTACAATTACCCATACTGTGACTGACAAGGAGTACAAATACATGTAAATAAAGTGGGTTTATGAATTGTTTTTTTTTTCCCATTCTAAGGTATGTTTAAGCTTAGCTGAGTGGGTGTGCGCATTATAACCCTATGCCCAGCAGTGCTTAAACATCCCATAGGA